>NC_080672.1:382009346-382316077 GCF_030247195.1 Topomyia yanbarensis
CCGAGAGAACAGAGTGGCTGACCTTAAAGGATATCGCAAACGGCTCCTTTCTAACGAACATTGCAGCTAAACACAACGACATTATGATGCAAATCCACCCAAAGGATAGGACAATCTACTGGCTTAACAGAAGGGTCTATCTGGGACTAGACTTGGCTAAGATCATCAAGCCAAACCTATTTGAAGGTCAGAAAGCAAAGCAGGAGTGTAACCCTGAGGTATGGCAGCAACACTTTCGAGCGATAAAAGCCAAACACAATCATTTCAACTTCCTATACACGGACGCGTCGAAAACAACGGTTGGAACAGGTATGGTCGTTTTGACGAAACAAACACGGTATTAAGAAGGAAAATCGGTAACAATTACTCCACTACCAACGCAGAACTCCTTGCAATCGATAAAGCCGTAGACGTAATATTAAATAAAAACTACAACAAAGCAGTTATCTTCACCGAATCACAAAGAGCGTGCAAGATCCTTCTAAATAACAACATTGCACATGAAAATTTCATAGCCTGGTAGGTGATAAAAAAAATTAAAACTAGCGCAAAATAAAAGAATTCTTATTCAATGGATCCCGAGCTATCAAGGAATACTAGGAAACGAGAGAAGTATTTGCAACGGTCTCCAAGACGACTTCACCGCGCTTCCCCTCGCAGACGTCTATACATTAGCCAAAAGGAAATACAGGAAAGCTGGACCAGTTCATACCAAAAACTATCAGAAGAGAAGGGCAAATGGCACTACGAATTCATGGAAGTACCCGGGAACAAAATATGACCTGGCTCTCAACTCAGAACTAATTATTTGGAATCGGATCAGAACTGGCCATACCCTAACAAAGGAGCGCCTACACAAATGGGGATGGGAAACCGATGAACTTTGTGATAGTTGCGAGGAAATAGAAGACTTAGAGCACATCTTATACTTTTGCACAAAGTACAACAACGAAAGAGCAGAATATCCAACCCTAGAGTACTGCAAACCATTACAACAAATACTCAAAGAAAACTCCGAAAGCGATTTGTAGGAAATAGTACACTATCTAAAAAAAATTTATATGCATCTTTAATTCAAACAACCAAACCAACCCAGTGTACATCAACCACGGATAACCGCAATTCCAAGAACACACACAGACAACGAAGGCGAGATGGACCGTAAACGGTATCAGCCGTCAAGTAATTGAAACAGCAAAGAAAAAAAAGTAAACGGCAAAGTTCTCGATGGTGTGGCAAGAGGTAGATCCATCAATTCTACGATTCGCTTTAATGGACTCTTGTTAAGCACCATCTGAGATAAAATCGCGCTGCAATATACAATATGAAATATACAATACCCATTTGCGATATTATATCTTTTATTCCATGCGGTTCGCGCCAAAAAATGAAAAAAATACTGCATTTTGCGATACAATTATGAAACGTGGCGTAATTGCAATCTAGAGCAAAATAATCGCTTAGTACCCCTCACACTCTCCCCAAAAGGGTCACCGAAAAAGGAAATATTTTTAGAATTAACATCGAACAATGTTATCTTAAAGCTGAAATCCTAAACATTTCGTTCTTTTGCATTTTTCCCGACTATAGCATACTGTTCAAATTTAATACCACCGTAAACAGCTCTCACAAACGCCGTATCAAATCAACGTTAAGAATAAAAAATGCTCATAACGCGAGACATAAATGATTTTCTCAAAAGAAAACTCCTGCAGAGCACACGAGAAAATTATTCGGTTCTCTATTCATTATTTCTTGAATATTCGTACTATTCACCGAATATCTTGAAATCGTACCGAACATTCGACAAAATGCAAATTTTGTCCGATCAACTGAATATTCGATGCATCTTCTCTGAAAACCCTTCTTGTGTCCACCGCCGTACCTTCTATGCCACATCACTCGGTGATGTACGAAGACATGACTCATTTATATGGGTGAACAACAAAGCAAAGTTTTACATGGTGACACATATTCTTTAAGAAATTAATAATACTCACTGTCGCTCTTGCCACAGCTGAACTCCGTGCTGTGGGTCTTATCTCCGAGTCCACCGAACGAGAAATCCTACAAGAAAAGCATTCAGATTAGTCATTAATCGCGTTGCAAGCCGACCATTCTATGATATCGAAACACATGCTTGACACACTGAAATCATTTTACAGACATAGAAATAAAGGTATCAGAGCCTCAGAATAAACAAAGTAGATTCTGGTAATCATACACTTAACTTCTAAACATATTAACCCAAAGCCATGCAAAAGAAAAACCTTAGTGTTTGTATAATTTACATAAAGTATTGTAAGTAGGTGCAACATAAATTACACAACTATCGGACGAAACTTAAGAAGACAAGTAGGTTCATCAATACTAATATTCGTCTCCTAAGGTCCAACACTTGGCACGCGGAAGTAGTCATTTGTATGCGAAAAAGCTCTAGGAAGCGTCGGCGAGGATGAAGAATTCATGCGCGAGCTATGCGAAATAGTATAACTTAAATCTCTGCTAGTTGTTAAGTATAAAAACCAAAAAAAAAAAAAATATCTCAAACAGAAACTTAACGATAGACAAAATTCGCATTCAAAATTTAGGAAAAAAGATTGACTACAGTAAAAGCAGCTTACAGGAACACCGTGAGCGGAGCCAGATGTAGCAGAACTGAAGGTTTGCGAACGAGGGGCCAAGCCGTAACCCGGTTTAGGTACTTGTCGTAAGGAACTCACCACTGTGTTGGTAGTTTCGTGTTTTAGATTAATATTGTCGATATTGTTTTAATCATTGTGTAAGCGAATCCGAGATAAGGTTGTTGTTTAACAGTGATAAGTCCAAGGGTTAGATGAGAACATAATGAGAAGAACAAACAATTGAAGATTAGTAAAGTCGTTATCGTATTTTTTGTTAGTAGATACTATAGATGAGTTTGTTAGAATGCACCACATAAACTAGCCATAACCACCAAAACATGCGCACTCCAAGAACACTGGTTCCATGAGTGCACCAACAAGGGAACTTACAGAGCTGTAACCATTTCTCAGCGACGAAGGTGGTAGCGTCGATGTTTTGAATCCGTATCCCGGCTTCGGAGGTGACCTATACGAGTGGATGGCTGTTTGTGGGCGATTTATATGATGTGTCGATGGCAAAAATTAAAACGATTGAGTAAAAAAATGATAATCAACTCAAAAATGATGATAATGTACGGAAGGAGGTAATTAGAAACAGGAAGCTTACCATTATAACTGGGAGCATTTCCGATTGCTCGACCCACGGAGCCGCGGTAGCTTGTAGAACGATCAAAGTACTCCTCCTCGTACGGTCGTTGATGATCGAGATTTCGGGACGGCGAAGCACCGACTGGGGATTCGTAGCGCAGTCGGTAGTTCGGTTCCTTCGATGCCGACGGGGTGCGCGACGCATTCCGTGGATCGAGGTTCTCCCGTTTCCAGGTTTCGTACTTTTTATGCTCCTGAAGGTCCTTTAGGATAACCTTTCCCATACCGGACGATTTCAGCTTACTCAACTCTTCCTCCTCCTTTCGAAGGCGTCTAGAAATGAAATATATTTTGACACGCAACTTCATAAATAACTTGGCTTTCAAAACCCACCTTTCAGTCTGATTCTCCTTATTCTCTTTGCTCTTTACCTGCTGATGATCCACCTCGTCATCGGATTCAATGTGTTTGTACGTGTCCGAATAACGTCGCCGTCGTTCCGGATCGGTGTATGGATAGGGTGGCGCTGGAAAATCATCCCGCTCAATCTTTGGTTTTTCGCCCGGCAGCGGCTTCTTCCCGCCCGGATAGTGACTTAGCTCGATCGGTTCCTCGTTATTCATGCCGGGGCTTTTGGGGCGTGGCGTTTCCGATCGGATGCTATCTACCAGCACTTTCATTGCACTGCGACTCCGCGAGTGAGATCGAGACCCGGACGTGGATCGCGTTCCGCTAGCGTACTGATGCGGACGATGGAAATGCGGTGACACCGGTGCCTTGTCGTACGGCTCGATCGTTTTCTTCAGATAGTGAGGTTCATCCGTTAGGTAGCTGTAGGTGTAAATACGAGCGATATCCTCGTAACCTTGACGATTGTACTCTCTTAAAATTAAACCGGGGCTTGTGGTGCGGTGGAACTGTTTTAGGGAAAATGTCAGAATAAGTACTAAGCAGGTTATGATAATAATTATAGCCGTTTAGCCATGAAAAATTGTGAATTGATTAACAGAAACCAACAAAGAAGATAGTGAAGTGAATAAAAGGAAGGTAACAAAAAACGGCAGAAATAAAACTAACCTTTCTATGCGTGTAAGGACTATAAACAGAACCACTCAAACTTGGTGTTTGTGAACGTAACGAAAACTGCAAAATAAGTTAAAAAAAACAAATTCCAGTGCACAAATTACTAATCATGCTGCGCCAAAATGATTAAAAATATAACCTAATAGTAGAAAAGAATTTTATGGACGCACCGCAGCTGCTTTGCGCTCTTAGTGCTGAATTTTTGCATTAGAAGTAAATACGATTGTAGCTAATATTTTTGCTTTACTCAGTGTATTCTGGTGCGTTTTCACCGTATCATTTGATCAAATCTATTGAACATTGACAGCAGACTTACTGCTCTTATGACATAAAGTGAATAAGTTGACAATAGGAACATGGTGGAAAAGGACTCAATATACTAACATATCAGATACAACGCCACAGCTACGAAAATCTTTACCAGTTAATACACTTCGACACTCTCAACCTTCAGAGGGTCTGCTTTCGAAACATACTCGTCTCAAGCTACCAGGTTGAATTGCACAACTATTCTCTAAAGCCTGAACATGCATCAGTCTGCAGCGCAAATGGAACGGACAATACAGAGACCTCGAGAAACTATACCTCTGTTCGCCAATAGATTTGTCAAATATGCGGGATAAATGCGCATGGTTTGCTCTGAGTAGGTTTAGTCACATTACAAATTACAAAATGTGCTGGTCATGAGAATATGATATCGTTTAACTCATTCTATGGATTTCTTATCCACATAGAGCAGTTATATGTGAAATGACATTACTATAGAGCGCAGTAGCAAGCCTTTCAGAAAATAACCTTATTTACTCAAAGTTCAATACAGATGATAAAGAGGATAGCTCTGACAATTGGTCGATTTCAAAGAAATTTGCTAGTAAGAAGTATTTTTTAAAGATCCGAAGAACAAAGAGTTTAAAGCGCTGGCACTTCACCCTTGGATCTCTTATCGATAACAAGGGTCTGGTGATCATGAGACTAAATAACTTCGTTTTTCTGTAGTGATTTAGTCAAATTATATAAACACAGAGTAACAAATCGGACTATGCGTATTTGACGGGAGCACGTTGTTTGGCATAAGTTCATTTAGCATAATGTTCATTTGGCACATGCTTTCGTTTGACATAATGTTCATTTGACATAATGGTAGTTTGGCATAATTTGCTATATGCATTAAAATCTGTTATATTAAACGTTGACGCCATCGCTTTAAGTATGGTGCTGCCCGATGTCGCCCCGCTTCGTCGGACAAACTATGATAGCCCCTATGTTTGAGTAACCCGGGCAAACGAGTGGGGCATGCTTGTGAGGGGTCGACGCTTCCGACGGCGGGTCGATGGCCACCTCGCCCTCTTGGTCTCGGTTATGCAATATTGCCAAGGGCTATTTGGTATATAGATTCAAAGAACTGTTCATGTTTGAAAGAAGGAATAAGCCCCTAAGTTTGAGCAAACGAGTGTATCAACAGTTTGTTTGTGAGCGCTATTTGGTATACAAATTCAAAGAACTGCGCATGTCTGAAAGAAGGAATCATGTCAAATGAATACTATGCCAAATGAACTTATGCCGAACGAACTTATGTCAAACGACGTGCTCCCGTATTTGACTAATGCTTGGACAATGTTGTTTCCTAGCTTTTACCACATCATGGTCGTTTCAGTCCCTCGCACCTATCGATGATGCAACCGGTGGTCAGGTCTAAAACAGAATTGGAATCAATGTAAAACTGGATTAGTTATGCTAACGACGACTACAATAGAACAAGAGGATAATGACGGGGTGTCATGCCCTCTTGTTTGTACAATAACTTTTGTCACGTCACGTAAATAAAAATAAAGTAAAAAAGTACAATAACGAGAAGCGATGACACAACTTTTTTTTAAGTCAACCATTTGAACAATGTCCTATTCCTGAAATTCTATTACCATTTTGTAAAGTTTGATAACGTTACCAAGTTTGTTATCAGGAGGGGCTTGATTCTAGCTCTGGACAGCTTATATCAACCGCACTATAATGGTTAAAAATTAACAATTTTGTGTAAAATATGAACAAGTTTTATGCTAATTGTCAAATTAATTGAAAATTAAACACATGAGCAACCCTTTCAAGCAACTGCGCTGCGTACTCATAACATTAATGAAAACACAAAGTTATCGCAAAGAAGCATCAAATTATTAGATAAAAAACTAGCGCAACTGAATGCTTCTTGCCTAACTTAGCCCTAGCCAGTAGCATACCTGAATCTCACTCATTGCACTGGTACTGGTCCGATCGAATTCGGTCTCCGTGTTGAACCCGTTCGTCTCGACCCCGTTCAGAATCCCGGACTCAGAAGATGGTCCGGGACCGCACCGTGGGTGCCATATTGCACCGCCCTGCAAATACATTTCTTCCCCGTCCCCGAACGGATCGCCGCACTTTGTGCATCGTGCGCACGTTGGATGGAAATGATGATTATCGCCGGCCTGCAGCACCTTTCCGCTAATGTATCGCTTACAGTAGGCACATTTGACCCCGAATGACTTTTGAAAATCTTTTTCACAATAGGGCACTCCATCCTTGCCCATGTATTCGCCGTTCAGTGTTACGCCGCAGGCGTTGCATCTACAAAAAAAAACAAATCGATCAACCATTTGAAACACACACAATTCACTAATTTCCTATATAGCTACTAACTTGAAGCACCAGATGTGCCACTGCCGATCCAGGGCAATCAACGCCTGACCTTCCTTCAGCTGTTGGGTACATCCGGCGCACTCATTCGGATCTAGATCCTTGCTATTTTGCTGTTTCCGCAGTGCCTCCTGGTGGTGCAACAGTGTCGAGGATCTGCTCGGACTGGAAATAATTTCTTTGATCGTCTGCTGTTCCTGCTTCTGTTCAATCTGTCTCTTTGGCGAGGTCGTGGCCGAGGACGAGCGGGGAGCAGCCGTTGTTACCGTCGCCGAGGTGGGCCCATTGACACAGCTCTCGCAAAGTACTTCTTTGCCGGTGTTGGTGACCTTTTGGAAAATCGTTTTGTTTGAAAGGGACGGAAGAAACGAAACGGAAACGACCATTAAGTATCGCTAGAGCGCTGGCAGGATATACCGATGTGTATGTCTTACCTTGCTGCCAGATTGGAACGCTTGTTTGCACTTGCTGCACGTGAAGCACTTCTGATGGTATGTGTTACCCATGGTGGACACCACTTCACCCTCCACATACAAACCACAGGCGGAACACTTCGTACCGTACAGTTTCTGGTAATCCAGGGTACAATAGTAGGCGCCATCCTTCGAGAAAAAGCCGCCAGTCGCCAGCGATTTGTTACATTTCATACACTGGAAGCACGTCTTGTGGAAATATCGGTCGGTAACACGCAACACCTCGCCGGAGCATTTTTTCTGACATTTGCTGCACTGGATTTTAGTTTTCCCTGGTGGAGGTAGGAAAATAAAAAATCTAATTACTATCGATTTTATGATTTTTTGCCGCTCAAGTATTTAGCAAGTTTAGTTGAGTGCAAAATGATCGAACCGTGTACGGTATAGAGCAGGCAGATCTATTTTCACTCGTCCCAATAGGTATGTCCATAAATAAACGAAATTACGTAAAAAATGTCTCACCCCAGACGGTTAGATACCCAGCTGACTTATCGGTGTAGAAAAGAAGGAGCAGCAATGACCATATTGGAATGTAGAAAATGTTTAGGTGCAGATATGTTCTTGTATAGGAGTCGGTCGGTTCACCGTATCAAAGCGAGGTGTATTACTTATTATTTTTTTATTAATTAGATTGAAAGTTATAGAGCTTCCAAACGCGCTTCGTCTACCAATAGCAGTGGTAACTTTAAATTTTAAACTTGATTTTCTCGAAATAACGTTTTTTCAAAAATGGTTTTTCCGTGACCACAACTGCTGAAAAACCACTCAACCGATGTTCTTAAATTTTTTTCAATTGATCGTAATTAATTTTTCTCGTACCTTAACAATTCCTTTTTTTGCATACATTTTTGTTTGGTAGATGAGAATTTTTAATACAATTTTTAAAGCTTAAAACAGTGATTTTTTTTTAGGAAAAACGTTCCCGAATGCAGGAAAGAATTATTATCTATTCATCTAATCGTTAAGGTACGAGGAATACTCATATACTAATGGATTTTTTTGATTTTTTGGATCTTAGTTGATCTATTGGTCCTCAATCGTGATCACCGCAAACCTCTTAAATAAAAAAGGGTATCGGGGAAATAGCTATAATGCCGCCAATTATCAATATATTTTCATAAACTTATGCTTGTTTATTTCACTGAAAAATGTGCTACCAAAACACTGTAAGTTTGATGTAATGAAATCATTGCCTTTACGTAAATTCAAACTTTTTTGACATTTTTCGCATAAAAAGGTATGTAACCTCTTAAGGGGTTGTATACAAAGTTGGAGAAAATTTATTGAATATTCTGAAAGTAAACACTTTTTAAAATATCTGTAGGAAATTTCATCCAGATCGAAGCGCCAGATTTTAAATTACAGCCCTTTGCAGCGCGCTGGTTTTTCCACGATTGAAGTTAACACAAAACTTTAAACGCAATTATATCGGAATGAAATTTTTTGCAAAGTACCGTTGCGGTGACCGTGATATCTTAAAAATTATTCATTAGAATTTTATAATTTTTTTGATTATTTGTATTTACATTATTGTATACAAGTTATGCCGTCATTACAAGAGCCTGTTTGGATGGATTTTCACTGATCTACATTCTATTTAAACTTAATGGGTCAATATGAAGCGGGCACTCACAAATACCTATAAAAGTCGAAAATGTATCCAATATATTTAAACTGCCTAAATATACGTATAAAACTGCCCTAAAAATGTTTTTTAATTACTACATACAATATTTGACGCGACTCAACGCGTTAGCTTGACTGATCCATAGGTCTATTCTGATTTTATAACATGTAATCGATGAAAAATCAACTAAAATTTTGTATTGTCAGATGAATCTTGACGACGCAGTTTTCTGTTACATGGTAAAATTCTTTTTCTTGGCTGCGAAATATTTTCAGTGTTGTCCCCTGCATTTTGGGTTTTTTTTGGTATTCCATCCTTTTGCATGACCGTACAAGTCCATACAGCCACGGATACTGCTTTTCACTCTAGGATGTTCTTGTTTGTTTCTTGTATTTACGAGCCTCTTTGGTATAGGTACGTTTGCATTTGTTTCTTTATTGGTGTTTCTGGTTGTTGTATTGGAGTCACTAGGCGAAATCGTTGTGACTTCGCTGTTCGTGTGTTGGCAGCGCATGACTATTTGTTGTTGTTCATTGTAGTATTTTGAAAATTTGTCTGGATATATAATTAGCCTATAGGAATCTGACCGGGGTTACGGACATGGTGTAGGTGGCTTCCGTGATGATAAGCTCCATTTCTCCTTTTTTAATTGTTCCATCTCGTAAACTGAATGTTTAATAGTTTGTCAAAAAAAACCAGAGTACCGGCTCTTTTATCTTTTGCGGTTTACTCATTTTACTGCACAGTCGGGGGCAATGATACTATAGTCTTTACGCGAACGGAGGTCTTAGCGGATACTATAGTGTTTGTGCAGTGGATAAGCAGCAAAGCGGTAGGTAGGTAGTATTGAATGCTTGATTTACTGGTACATATAGCGGAGAAATTTTTATCTTGTGCTCTGCGCAATATGAGCAGGTATACTGAATTTGGTATGTTAGTACTTAAATAAAAGGCAACAGTTTGAATTTTTATTGTTTGTATTGCAAACATCATCAAGCTTAAAATATTATTTGGTTATTTCATTATGTCTCGAAAGTGGTGCATTGAGAAGAACGAGAGGGATTCTGGGTTTTTTATGTTTTGTGATTTTTCCTACTTTGCACCAGCCTACAATCAAAGGCCAACCATTGAAAAAATGTAAATGTAGAAGCCTATTACTAGTGTACAATTGTTATGTGCTAGTCGTATGTGTGTCTGTGTATCTGTGACAGCTGGGTCAGGGAATGGATGCAGAACTGGTGTATATGATAGAACATTGGGTAATTAATTACCTTGTGAGCATTTTTTTTCTTCCTAGGATTTCTTGGTCCCTTTCCGGTGGTCAATTCAAGCCAGTGCTGTGCAATCTCAAGATGGTCTTTAAATTATGACGGTAAATATAAAATGACCGTAACACACCACAAAAGACCGTCATTTCATTTCCATTTTCTTCACATAGTGTTTCAATTAACCATCTCTCACAGAAGCCGTGCGAGAGAGCTCATTGAAATGACAGATATGTTGAGTACCATTTATTTTGTATTGGAGTGGTTAGCAAAATACTATCAATGTACTGCATTCAGGCAGCATGCGATGCATTGTTGGGTTTTTTTCTCTTCACTTCTCTGTTTCTTTTATGCAATTCTATTAGTAGGAAACCGCTCTTTTGTTAATACTAGTTCATTGTCGGTAATAAAATGACCGCTATAACCACATTTATGCTTTAAATAAAATGATGGTCATTTTCCGTTCATCTCAATGATGATTCCAACTAGTGAGAGATTAACAGAAAAACCGTCTTACTGTTTCCAATTCATTGGAATGAGAACCGGAGATCAATATAAGCATCGCTTACTGCTTTGAGTGTTTTAGCACTTATAAATTTACATGCGCGGTCTATGTAAGCATTAACCCACCATTCGCGCGGTCATGAATCGGTCTCGTCAGAAAGTCTCTTCGCTCGGTCCTAGCAACCTAGATTCATGCCTTCAGTTGGACCAATCAAAGAAATTATGTTTATAGGCACTAAACAACACATGGCGACATGACCGGGAACTCTAGTGATATGAGAGGAAACTTACTATCTTTTTTCACACTGAAAATTAAATATCAGAATCACAATTCTCGCACGATCATTGAAGAATACGCGCAAATATGCAAATAGTTGCATGGTTATAAAACCGAATTTCTGCAAACGAAATTACACACACGCGACAAACAATTTACTATAGAAACGCTCTAGCCCACGCGATCGAGCATGTTAACTTACAAGCGCTCGTGTTCTTCGCGATGATACACAAAGAGGAACATGCAATATCGACCATCCACACACAACTACGCCCAAAATTTGGCAAGCACAAATACACCCCAATGATTTAGTGAACACTATGGCATTTATAATCTGTTTAAAGGGGTATCAAGCGCGCACGGACAAATGCTCATTCGAGGTGCCAGCACTAGCAGGTTTGAGTTAGGGTTGCGGTACCGGTAATTCCGGTACCGAAAATCCCGGAAATACCGACCCATTTTTGGTACCGTAATACCGGTACTGAACAAAAGCCAGTACCGGTATTTTTGGTACGATACAATTTTTTTATGAAAAATAGGTGGACTCTACAGGGGGACCTGTTTCAAAATATCGATCTACAAGATGACTTTTGATTATATTAATTACCTTCAAGATAAATCGTTGAGCTTTGTGGGGGAATGAGGTGGGGCCATCATCATAATAATTCTAGAAGTTAAACATTACTAGCTCCCGTTGTACTGAACGGTATATTTAAATTCCTGCACTATTTTGTCGAAATTAAATTTTAACGATCTTGTACTAAATTTCAAAATATTCACATCTAGTTTAAGAGGGCAAAAATTTGCTGATTTTTTTTATTAGCGAAATTCTGATTGGTTTCCATTATTTACTGGGTGGCGCGTAAAAAGACTATGGTCTAAGTCATGTCTGTATTTGGTTTGCTCTTTAACCTTTATCTATAAAAGAACGAACAGCGATTTATTAGCTACAATTTTAGACTTGGCGAGCTGCTTCGAATGGGGTGATTTGTAATTATTGGTGATCGGAAAAATCAGCAGAACTCTATAGTTTACAGGAAAGCAAGGAGCCTTGGTATGCATTAGAGAATAGTAGGCAAACGACATAAAGGTCGAAACTAATTTACAAAAAAGCAAGAGAGGAAATGTGAGCAACCTGCCATTCCCGCTTTGATTTACTGTTGTTAGTAGTGTTTCTTATATTTACCTTCTGTTGAAGTCGACGAAAGCCGCACCGCTTAGTAGATATAGATTTCAAAGTGGCCTAGATTTCGAAATAAAAGATGGTGCCGCATACGAAAAATATCTTCTGTGAAATGAGTGAATGAGTCAGTCGAAAAATATCTTCTGTGAGTCATGCCATTCCGAAGCAATTAAAAGCAAAAAACATGTTTTTTTTTTGATCAGCACAAATCAATCATCTAAGAATAAGGTCATCAGTTTGAGTATTCAATTTCACTTTGAAGCTTTTTTTGAATTTTTTGAAAAAAATCTTCGAGTACCGGTACTTTACCGGTACTGAGGGCTTCAGTACCATAGTACCGGTTCTCGCCAAAAAGGGTTGGTACTGCGAACCCTAGTTTGAGTGCGTCGCATTGAAAATACCTGCGTTTTTTAATGTAATTAAAGTAACTAATGAAAGTTAGTAAAACTACTTCTGTTGTACTTAATATGATACTTGTGATTAAGGTCTTTGTACAAGAATTGAAATTATTTTAAGTACATAAAAGCGACACATAAAATATTTTGCATATTTAAAATATAAATGATCTGTATACATAAAAACTTTCCAGTAATCAAATTACAGTCAATTTGTCTTTTTAAATATTGTAGGTACTTAATGTACTTTATGGTACTGAACGGTACTTAAAGCAACTAAGTACGCCTTGTAGCACTGCGTCGTATTAAATGTTTAGTTCTAATTTCTCAACAATATGAAGTTGTTTAGGCAACTAATTTGTAAGAAGATTTATGAGCTACAGGGCGTCTCCACATTGGTACACTCAGGTTTTTTTTACGCGGGGGATACGAGCCGCGTAAATGAAAACCGCGTAAATGAAAACCGCGTAAATTTCAAAATCCGCGTAAATGAAAACCGCGTAAATTTCAAAATCCGCGTAAATGAAAACCGCGTAAATTTCAAAATCCGCGTAAATGAAAACCGCGTAAATTTCAAAATCTGCGTAAATGAAAACCGCGTAAATTTCAAAATCCGCGTAAATGAAGACCACTTAAATTTAAGAATCCGCGATAAAGGGAACCTCATTGATGGATACCGCGTAAATTCCAAAATCCGCGTAAATGAAAACCGCGTAAATTTCAAAAACCGCGTAAATGAAAACCGCGTAAATTTCAAAATCCGCGTAAATGAAAACCGCGTAAATTTCAAAATCCGCGTAAATGAAAACCGCGTAAATTTCAAAATCCGCGTAAAAAAAAACCGCGTAAAAAAATACCGCGCAAAAAAAAACCGCGTAAAAAAAAACTTGAGTGTATTTTCAATAACATAGATATAAAAACTTTTTGTGCAAAAAATGCACAAGATGAGGCCTGCCTCTTGAAACGACACTATATTTTCAGTCAGATTCATGATAAGTGACCCATGGGAGACCATCTCATAAATTTTACGGTGTATAAAAATAAATTACTGATATTATTGTAATCCAGAAATGCTGTGTAACGATTATTACATGGGTGGAAATCATGGATCGAACAAAATACAATAAAGGGCTTTCCGTCATTAAGTTATATTTCTACCACTTTTAGGTTTTCATCGATTTTTACAAAATCTCCAAACTGTATTTAGACAACCTGCGTTGTGCAGCAATTGCTTTATTCGAAGAAACAACTCAGCACACACACTCTGGGTTATAGAGAGCGTTGCAGGATTAATTTTCAACAAGTAGTTTTCAGATTCACCAGATTTTAGCCCGATGGATTATTCTGTAAAGTGAATATTCTAAAAAAACGGGAAAGCGTAGAAGTTCGAAAACATTCGGTGGCTGACTGGAATCAAATTTCAATGATATTTCGTTAAAGAACGCAAGAAAAAAATTTCGAATGAATTGAAAATTTTGATGTAAATCTGACGTAGGGTAAAAGTTCCCTAATTCATCTTAACCACCTCTATTTATCCAACCCATTTGAACACATTAGTTAGAAAAGTGTATGCTATTTCTGCTCAACGCATTAGCTTAAATGGCAGGATGTATAGGGTGCGTTGTAGTCGACTTTTCACTTCGTTCAAACGCGAGTATATTACATTTTCCAGGCTAGATTTCTCATTGTATTACTTCTTAGGAACGAAGCAAAGATGGTGAAACCTATTTAAGAGTAATCCAGTGACAGTTGGTCAGGCTATCAGCGAAACAGTGTAGCATCCTGACTAATGAGATGAATAGGGGCTCATATATCCTATATTGAATTTATTCGATGAATTGTGATCCGACAAGGAGATATTCTTATGTCATTTTCGCTTGAGGCAGAAACTAATTCAGTTTCGGACCTAACTGCTGTCAAACCGTTTGTTTGAAGCCAGTTTCGAACCTAGGTTATGCGCCACTGAACTGAAAACCGGGTTGGGCTCTAACCTGAAATATATTTCGGGTTCGCTCACACCATCGCTGTTTTGCGAGAACCCAGCTCAGTTTAATTAAAAACGTATGTTTGAAGCAACTAACTGGGTTAGTTTCTAGGTTCTCAATCGAAAACGATATTAGTTTCAGAATTATCGTCGTACAAGCCCCGTAATTGCTCTGTATTGGTTCCGAAGTCTGGTAAAATAAAGTCGTTATACCGCAATGGGATTATTGTAGTACAAAAAAGGCTTGAACCAGGCTGATAAGTCGGTACTATTTAACACTTTTACATAACAGGTGAAGTTATTTCGTCACCAACGAATGAAATCTCACTTGAAAAGGAATTCGAAATATGTAAGCATACACAAATAACATCACTTCCTTCACATTAGAATTCCGAACACCTTCGTGTGCAATAATTTCCCGATTCCGTTGAACACAACTGAAATACGGTTCTTCTATACACTGGCGTTGCATTGCAGACTACGTGTTAGATCCAGCAGCGGAGTAAGTATATATTAAGTTTATTTTGGGATACTCATCATCGGCCGCCAGCAAAATCAACGGCAATGCGCAGAGACTATCCGGCATTACTATCAAACGTAACATAAATATAAGTACGAAGAGACGAATGATATACGACCGTGGAAAGGAATTTGACTACCTACAGCTCTACAGATGCAGCAGGTTGGTTAAGTTCGATTCCGCGTGTGAACAGTTTCGATCGAACTATGTCTCTAGTTGATTTGTATAGACCATGTGAATGTAGGTAATCTAACAAACGAAATATTCAAAGGTTGCATGCATGGCTTCTTGCCTCGAGGCCTTGAAATCGAATAACATGACATGGGCGTTTTCGTTCCGGGTAGTGATGTCAATGCATGACCGTTTGTAACGTGATACCAATTGAGTATTCCACTCAACGGTCAGTATACTCCGAAACCGGGAGAGTTGCAGATACAACCCACGCACAAACTCCAACCTACTTTTCGTAGGGTTGCCGCCGGCTAGATAATCAGTTCCGATAACATTGTTCTCGCGGTATACGGTTCTAAATTCAATGAAATCGTGAGGTGACTTGTTGAGCACGAATAAAAGGTTCGGCTATAGGTTGATTCACTCTTTCTGTGATAATGCCCACGATAGCGATCAACAAACAGCCGACCAATTTCCTCTGAGATGCTAAACCGACCAGACCACTCGACGGAAAAATGCAACGTCATAAAGCGGGAGAAGAAATTGTCTGTCTGTATCATTGTTTTTTTATTGCCTGCACAATCTCGTTGATTATCATAATGAAGTACATGTATAAGGGCAACGAAATGACGACATGATGCTGCATTATAGGCTGACATATGTGAAGTTATTTTTTTGTAATACTCTCATATATAACATGTGTGTGTATCAAAATGGATCTAAGTTGGACGGTTTCTGTTTTAACCCGGCCCGGCTTATTCATGAAGTTGTAGATTATTACCATCCGCTGCAAGCGACAAGAGTACATATGACTACATTGACTGAAAAGCGCACGATGGTGTATTTGATTGTTTGAGCAGCAAGTGTGAGGTTAGCTGGAAAGGTCAATCAAATAGAATGCCAAAGAGCTACCAGGTTGAATCCCCAAAGCCAGCGAAATGGATATATGAATCATTCGAGCTGTGCATTTACGTTATGTTTAAGTAATTTAATGTTTGAGACATCAAAAATGTCTATTGGAAATAGGTTATAATTTTTAGGTTTAGTCTAATGAAACATAATTACAGGGGGGTTATGAAAAGTGCTAAATTGAAATCAAGCATAATTATTGGAATATCCACCCAATAAAAATATGTGATATATTACAATCTACAGGTACAATATCATCATCATAATCCGGGTATCCGAATCATGACCGAATGTAATTTAGTATTCATGAACGCTCGCCGCACGCGCGTCTTCCTCAACTGCACACAGCCAGCGAGTACGGAGTCTGCTCTGAATTCAACAACTTAATCCAGATTTTCTGTTGAGCATAACTTTAACTGGTATCTTCCGGAATTCGTATTACATGTCCAACCCACTGTAGTCTACCGTGTTTTATCAGTATCGGTGTTTTGTATAGAGCAAGTATTGTGTTCGTCTGTAAGCTGCGAGACTACGGAAAGTTCTATTTACAGCCGCTACACGCCTTTTTAACTCGCGGTTAACATCGATATTACATATCACTCGTACCGTACCCCATCGATTTTCACCTCGGAAGAAACACCGTATGGCTGCCTCGTTATCGACCAGCTATATGTACTTTGTCTTGTCAGAGTAGTCAATGTGATTCTCGCTGTCTATCTTTTGAAAGATGAAAATGACTCTTCCACTGCTCTGCGATCAACAACGGTGATGTCGATGTTGTCTGCGAAGCCAAGAAGCATGTGCGATCTCGTGAAGAAGGATGCGTTCCATTGCACATCAGCTTTTCCGAATCTTCAAGCGGTGTGTTGAACAATACATTAGGGAATGCATTGCACTGCCTCATTTCGGATGTCTTTCCGGTTATTTTGACTATTTTTTCCTTCTTGTTTATTTGGTATGGCTCAATGCGTTAGTATAACTGAGCCGTGGATATTTTATGATTTTCACAATATGCAAAAATTAAAATTAACTTTCAAAATATCTGTGCATCGGGACTTGTTGACGCAGCTTGCTGCTGCGTGTTGAAATCCTCTTCGTTGGCGGTGAAACATTAGCTGCGTTGACTGCCGCTCCTTGGGGGTCATTCAGTCCGGCTTCTGTCGCGTTTTCGTTCACGTCCATGTCGTCATCGGTACTGCATTCATCATGCTCACGGTGGAATGTTCTTATTTGTTTCTTGTACCTACGGGTCGCTGTTGTAAATCTTTCTTCATCAGCATTTGACTCTTTATTGGTGGTGTTGGTTCGGAGACATTTGGTGTAATCGTTGTTACTTCGCTGTTGGTAATGGCAGTTGGTTTAATTGTACTAGGCCCGATCTTTGTTGAGCTGGTGTTTTGCAGTCGTTGGTTTTACAACCGGTTGTGGTTTAGCCTACGACGACTGTATACCGGCCTTGGTCGTAACAGATGGAATTTTCTTAGAAGCCTCTGCACAAGATTATCCGTGGTGTAGCGGCTGATCACAGTATTGGTACGTAGGAATCTTCCCTGGGTACGTGACCAGTGTTCGTTGAGAACATGAAATACCTTAAACTGATTTTCATGCGGTGGTCAAGTAGGAAGGAATAGGTTTTGTCGAACGCGTTCTCATCACACGAGCGCCGTTGCAAAGTCCTGGAAAGAAATTCCTTCAAGTATCGTCTTTAACACTATCCACCTCTCCGTATTTTGACTTAATGTATGTTCAATAGCGGCAGAACTAGTAGGTGGTGCCAGGTCATATAGCTTTTTTTAAATACTGCCATTATCTATGTATACTGGGATGCTGTATAAAATGGCGAAACAAATCCTGCTTGACTAATGTTTTGAACATAATCAGTACCGCATGACGTAGATGGTGGAATTGCACAGTATTAACTTCTGCTATGCTAATTGCTGTTTTGGGGGATTCTGCATGAAGCAATTGAGCTTCATGTTCACCTTCAACAATTGCTCCACTTGACGAAGCGATGGTCTTACCGAACTTTTAGAGAAGTCAACAGCAACACAGTTTGCCCACAACGGGGTATAAACTTGCTTTGCATTGTCATTCATTGTTTGTTCACGTTTTACATTCTAGATAGAAGGAATTAATTTTGCTTTTGCAAATAGAGGGGGTGAATTTGATTACATGCCATACTATAGCAGCCGAGCGATTTCTGGCTTCTGAACTGAGCAAGATGCGAAATCGGACTGATTTTGACGCATTCAGCGTCATACGAAACAGTTTAATCAGTTTTGTCAGAAAAAAATATTGAAGCACTATCTGCCACAGCTCGTATCGTTTCACTGAATCGTACGCCGCCTTGAAATCCACAAACAGATGGTGAGCGTACAAGTTGTATTCTTGGAGGGTAACCTGAATTTTGCGCAGGGTTAACATTTGGTTCGTTTTTAATTGTTCTTCTCGAAACCAGTTTCGGCATTCGCCTATAAAGGATTCAGCCCACGGGCGCAGTCTAACAGAACACGAAGACGAGAGAGTACCTTGTAGACGACATGGAGGATCGTTATGCCTCGGTACTTGTTACACTCGAGTTCGTGTTCTTCTTCAAGATAGAACTTCTGGGACCATCCAAAAAATCATCCGGATCACGCAGTGAATTGGTTTGTACAGACGGTCACCCCGACTTTTGGAAATTCGGGCGGGATTCTGTTCTTCCCAACGGCTTTACCGCGTTTCAGTTCCTTACGCCGATGAAGTTTTTTTTTGGCTACGCTTAGCTCACTGTATCGTTTCCTATTGTGACATATAGCCACTGCAACCATTCGGCTTGTGGCCTGGTTATTCTCGAGCCGTCGGTCTTTGTCACTTAGCAACGAACCAGTCGTTCCGTTGATTCCCACGAGTGCTACCTCGTGTACCTGAGTATACACATACCCTCTCAAATTCAAATTCATTCGAGCACGCGAAAAAAAATAATAATGAACTAATACCTTTTATGATGTCGACCTACTGTGCAACTTCTAGAAACGAAGAGGCATAAAAAGTCCGCTATTATTAAGTTCCATGGTTTACAGTTACTGAGCTAAGTAATGGCTCATATGAGCCTAATAACAATAATACCAACCCCCAAATAAGAATAAATATTTCTTGGTACAGTACATATGCAATTTAACTTTTAAGTACAAGAAACTACTTAGTAGCCACTAAGCTACTAAGACGCTGTTCGTTCTTTTATAGGTAAATATATAACTTAATACCGGCCCCAGACTAATTACGTCGACACACAGCGAAGAATGGAAACTAATCCGGACATCGCTTATGAAACATTCCAAAAAATAAGCCTTTTAATTTCGTTTATTTGACACGGCTCAATGCTTTAGCTTACAGGGGTCGTGGGTCTTTTATATAATAACAAGATATAAAAAAATCCATTTATTCCGAGCCTGTTAGATCCCGTATTCGTTTTCTCGCCCACTACCTCTTTAGGGTCATCCTTCTTTTTCTCGTTGTCGTTTACGTCCGTATCATTAACTTGACTACTGCATCGATACTCGCTATCAGTTACTCTTCTTAGCTTCATGCCCTTGCGGATCACGAGCGTGAACTCTCCATCCTTGGTGATAGATTCTCCACTAGTGGTATTGGTTGTTGAGTTTGAAGTGGTTAACCTTCCGGAAGTCGCCCAAATGGCGCACTGAGCGAACACTCGCTGGTGCCCTAAGACATTTTAGCTAGATTTTCAGAGCAGCGTGCACTCAGTGCACTAGCGCGACTGACGGAAGGTTAAGGCAGCTTTTGTAGTTGTCATTATTGCCTGAACAGCAACCACAAATTTGGCGACCGTTTGTGGTTCAGGTAAAGATACTGGAGGCTGGGTGCTGGCATTTCATTCTGGGACTGTGCATACCCCAGCGGTTTCAGGGCAGGGTTGTTTGTAACTGTCACGGAGTAGTGTGTCCTTGATATATACACAGAGTTCACTGTGTAATGGTATCATCCTCTTCTGTTTCATACTACAGGATAAGAGATAGATCGCCTGATTTCACTTCGATGTTTCCATTATCCATGTATAGAGGGATCTTGATTTTAGCTTTGACGTAAACAAGCAAGCGTTTTAAGTTGTTCTGCTGAATGCATCTTTTCGCCTAAGCGAATTTGTTGAAGGTTATCAGCACACGTGCCTGACATGCTGGAGTTGGATGAAGGTGACTTCCGAAAACCTAAGCTGCATTTTCAAGTTCAGCGAATGTTCCACATCACGCTGAGTATTTATGCAAAAAGGCCGGAAGTTAATGGCCACCGTGTTAGGCCGAATTATCGCGTATTGTTGATGATACTCAATCATCGTGATTCACCACTCAAGAAGAAAAGTAACGGTTGTTCTTCATACAATGCACACAAGTAACTGTTGTTTCGTTCGTTTTGCACTAGTTCCGATAGAAGCAAGAGCATACTGAGTATCGTGACAGATGTCTCTGGTGGTTGATGTAAAAACCTTGAAATTTAATATAAGATTTGTTAATTATTGCGTTGAAATAAAATATTCTCGTCCGCGTCTCTTATCACCTATTTTTATTAGGCGATTCATCAACAGTTTCTTTGAAAATGAGCCACCTTTGTCATGCGACTAATTTCTTTTCCGATCTTATTTTATTGCAAATAAGTAGTAATTTTCATTTTGCCATTTTTCAAATATTTTGTCGCATGTAATTTTAAATGCTCGTTGATTGGATGGTATTGTAAGAGAACACGTAACCGCCGGGTGATGCCATTCGGACTGACATTTCTTTGGACTGAGCAAACTAATATCTTTGTTTATTTAGTGTTTATTTGACCAACTAGGGAATTAATCCAAAGGCATCAATGTGCGTGGGGAATACGCCCGGTCTTGTCGGAGTGAATTGATAGCTGTTAAATTATGTATGAGGGTTGAGGATTGATAGCAACTTTTTCGGGACAATTTTCTTTTGGATGTTCCATTAAAGTAGACCGACATTTTGAAGGGTTCAATCCTCAACAAAACTTTGTAGCATCTCCAGTAGGTAAAACTAGAACACAACCTAATTAAGCCCACATTTCATGGAATTCTTGCATGGAATAGTAGTTTCCTTTACTTCGGATGTGTTCAATACTTCTCCTCAATCATAAAGGTCGCATCTAATTTCCGACCTGTCTTTTAAATCCTGTTCGACTAAATTTTCATTTGCATAATCAGATGCGCGACGGTCTGTGCTTTCTGATTCGAACTCATTCGAATGTTTTCCGGATCATCATATTCCATGCCCTGCCGATAAATCGAGCCGTACTTCCTGAATCTCTTTGACTTCTTCCGGTTTTTTCATACAACCCATCTATTAGACATTTTACGTCTTTCAAATCGCTGCAGAATATAGATGTTGTTCTGTTAGGTGTTTCAAAATGGATTGGTAGTAAAATGACAAAATTCATCAATAAACAACTGAAAGAATGAACCTTCCAAACGTTAGGGATGACCGCTTAAAAGAAACAATTTACTGCATGATCGGAAAATGTCATTTTTACAAGAAAGGTCATCAACTTCATTATAAGAATTATCGCGCCATATCGGTCCATGATAAATTTCGGGTTAAAACTTACGGCTTCGTGTGAATTTCAAGGCAGTGTACAATTCAGTGAAACAAAACGCTCTGGCGTTCCGATAAAACTAACTAAAGTGATTCGTACTGGACATAAATCAATCGTTATAATAGTCGCAGAGAATTAATGTGTAGAGATGCACTCTCTAATCAGTTTATCAACATAGCGACTGCGCGTTTGGGGGAGCCAATTAGGCGACTTTCGGGTGATCATATCCTTAACTCTTTCATGCCCAATTTTTTCAAGCGCACATGTAGTTCAAAATTATTTTTATTAAGGACTGCTGCTGTTAAGAAACACGAAAAACCAGTTTTGATAAAGATAGGTGCTCTCCTCGCAGTGTTAGAAGCTGCGAATGTTTATCTTCCGCTGCTCAATACAATTCTCCTAGAATATTTACAAAAGTCCAAATACATGGAAAAGATAGTCGAAAACAGTTTTAACTGATAGGTTTTATAAGTTTCAATTATATTTATTTATTTATTTATTTATTTCCATTTTTCATCTGACCCATGTTGGTCTACATGAAATTTAATGTTGTTGTATGGGAAAAGCCCATTTCAAGGTTCACTTCAGAAGCAGACCTCGAATGCGCGTAAAAACCCATAATCTTTTCGCATGTTTTTCCTACAATAACAATGAACTGACATTACAAATTAACAAAATTACATACAAGGTATACAGCATTTCAATAACATTACAGAAATATTTTCACATAATCTTATAAGCTAAGCCAATCTCCTAAGTCTATTCTTGAAAACATCACTAGAAACATAAAAATCGAAATGGTCATACACACTATTGAAAACATTACACATCGCCCTTATGGGTTCGTTCTGACCGTACTCGGTGCGCTGAAAGTCTAGTCTTAAAAAGTTACGCGATCTAAGGTTTCTGAGGGGTACGTTAATGTTGATTTGTGAGAGAATATCTGGGGCATCCATTTGGCCAGTCAATATTTTCCCAACAAATATCGCTCTGGATGTATTTCGGCTTTTTGCCAGAGTTTCCATATCGAGCAGACGACAGCGATCAATGTATGGTGGTAGCTCTATTGGGTTACGCCACGGCAAAGTTCTAAGAGCAAAGCGGAGGAATCTTGCTTGTACTGCTTCAATTCTGTTAGTCCAAATGCTCGTATAAGGACACCAAATGGCTGCGGAAGCTTCCAGGACAGACCGAACAAGTGAAAAATACAATGCCCGCAGACAATATGGATCAGTAAACTCGTTGGCGATTCTTATTATAAAGCCAAGGTTTCTATTTCCCTGCGCTATAACGTGAGAGTAATGGTTTCTGAATGTCAGTTGCGAGTCCAGGAGTACACCAAGGTCTCTGATAACTGACACTCTCTCTAGCAATTGGCCGGCGATGTTGTAGCTCCAGAGAATTGGATTTTTTCTGCGCGTGAAAGATATTATAGAGCATTTGGACACACTGAGAGCCAACAAGTTGCGATTACACCAGTTACAGAAAGCATCTAGATGTCGCTGAAGTTCGATGCAGTCCTCTATTGACCGCACAATGAGAAAGAGTTTGAGATCATCAGCATATATGAGTTTGCACCCTGGGGGTATAACATAGCAGACGTCGTTGAAGAATAAAGAAAAAAGCAACGGTCCGAGATTGCTCCCTTGAGGTACACCTGACAAGTTGATGAAGCTATATGACACGTTACTTCCTAATTTCACAGACAGAGAACGATCTACGAGATATGATTTAAGCCATCCTGTAAAATTTGATGGAGCACCCAGTCGCTCGATCTTTGCCAGAAGAAGAGAGTGGTCTACACGATCGAAGGCAGCTTTAAGATCAGTGTATATAGTGTCTACTTGTGATCCATCTTCGATGTTTTTAATACAGTACGATGTAAATTGGGCTAGATTGGTGGTTGTTGACCTGCCTGCAAAAAAACCATGTTGGTCCTTCGATATGTATGCTTTGGTCTCACGAAAGAGCATATTTCCTACTAGGATCTCAAACAACTTTGATCCAGCGCAGAGCGAGGTTATACCACGATAGTTCGCAACATTTTGCTTATCACCTTTTTTAAAAACGGGAAACATTACTGATTTTTTCCAACACACGGGAAACACTGATTGCGACAGTGATTGGTTGAAGATTAGTCGTAAAGGTGTACACAATGCGCTTGCGCATTTTTTCAGTATAATGGAAGGAATCCCATCTGGCCCCACCGATGTAGAGGACTTTAACTTGCTTATGACAGCCATAATGTCTTCGTCAGTAAATTGAATGTTTCCAAAATTGATTACATCGCGAGGGACATCTTGAAGGCCACAGTCCACCTGAGTTGAGCTAGTCGATTCATTTTTAAACACACTCGAGAAATGTTTTGCGAACAAATTACAGATACCGCTGGGAGTATTGGACGTCTCACCTGCGAGGAACATACTGGAAGGAAGCCCATTTTCTTTACGTTTCCCATTTACAAAGGACCAAAACTGTTTTGGGTTTCGTTTTAGGTTCGATTGGGTTTGTGCTACGTGTCTTGAGTAGAGAAAGCGGTTATATGTTTTGTAGCTGTTACTGGCTATAGTGAACTCCCTTTTTGTGATTGGGTTTCTTCGAATAGTGTAATGTCGAAGCGCAGCAGCTCGCAATCTTTTCAGTTTACGTAGCCGGTTGTTTGACCATGGTGGTTTTGTTCGGGGACGAGGTGCAGGCACATGTATACTGAAAAGCTGTTTTAACACCAGTGAGAGTTTTTCTACGGCAGCATCTACATCGATCGCGAAATTCAAGAAAGTCTCCCAGTCGATTGTTTGTAGTGAGTTATGAAGACTAGAGAAGTCAGTCTTCGAAAAGTTGAACTCCCTTACATCCTCCATCTCGTCATAGAGAACCAGCTGCGGACAAATCTGCGTTACCAGAAGTGGAGGATGATGTGCGTCTACAGCAACTAAAGGCTCAAGTGCCTCGGATACGGTACAGTTCATTGAAGCTTCTTCATTTATAAACAGGAGGTCCAGGATTCGATTTCGCCTATTATTCACTGTAGACATTTGTCGCATGTTCAGTACAGACATTCCGTCCAGTAAGATAGTACTCGCCCTCGAAAAGGTTGATTCAGAAGGGTCTGGGAAAGCATACCCGGAGGGAGTGCTCTTCCAAAGAAGTCCAGGCTGGTTGTAATCACCAAATAGTAGATGTGCCGTGTTGGGTTCAATGGAAGTTGCAATGTCAAGTGCGGAGTCTATGTGCTTCTGAATAATTTCTACATCACTTGCGGAATCGGGGGGAATATATACAACACCCACACAGAGATTAGTATAGGGGCCACGGATATTTACCCAGAGTTGTTCGAGATTGTGAGTGTCATTTTTGTGTTTGGATGATATAGCATAATATCGAAAATATATCACCATTTAATTGTTCATCGTTAACTGAAAATTACCCTGGCAGCACTGCTCCACTGGAATCCTATAAAACTAATAGCAATATCTTCAGTTCTACGGATAATATTTCCAACTGCAAGTGCATAAACGAAAGACAATAGCCCCAGTTACTAGCCTTACTTTTATGTGAGCAAATCTTGCCTAAAACTAAAGTTGTAGCTAATTGAAAATGTGGTTGTCTATAACCAACATGGGCATAAAGGGGTTAACAACCATTTTCAGTAAACTTATATTGTTAACGTTCAAAAATAACGCGATAACCGCGTAAATTGCGCTGTTGTAGCGCAACCACCCTATTATAATTAATAGCATGCCATTAGTCGATATTCAGATATATTTTCAGGTGCTGACAATACTGACCCAAATACCTCCTAGAAAGGCATTCATAATTATCCAAACCACGCAACGCTAAATTTAATTGTGACCGAGTTTTACAGGTGTCTCGTGTGACAGATAAACGTTTTCAGCGTTCTGGCATGTAGTTCCAAACCTACCTGGCCTGCGTATTCCTCTAGAACATACAAACACACTATTGTGATTAGTTTGACGAGCGGTGACTGTGAACATAAGCTATGAACAGACACAAACTAGGTCATTTGACAATGACCCCAAATATATACCGTATGCAAATGACGCGCAACTTCGTCCATTCGGACGAAAGAACCTGTTCAAAAAAACGAGTTGAAGGTATAGATAGGCAGTCACTTTGTCGGATAAATTTGTGCAAGAGTCTGCTGTCTGTTGGATGGCAAAATTATAAGGGCAATTAATCATCGTTCTATCATATACGATAATATTTGTATCACCCTGCGGTAGCAAAGCAACCGCGCCCTTGTTCCATTCCAAAACATCTTCTAAATGTCAATTTAAAATGAAGATGTTTAACTTCTACAGCGATACGGCAGGAAGGCGCTAAATAAGACATTCAATGTTTTCGCAGTTACCTCTCGTCGGGCGGAACTGATAACGACACATTCCGTGGCACGATGACTATTCTCGTTAGTTAGCTCATGCGGCTAGTTGGTAGCCGTCGTCGAGCGAATACCTGCAGGTCCGATGGCTGATAAGTGCCGGTCGTTTATAGCAAGAGTTAGCGTAACTGGCCACTGCCTGAGCTTGTTATCACCTGCGCGATAAGCAAACAACGAAGTTATAGTATGAATGTGAGTGGTTCATTTGCTTTTTACTCGGTCTTACGTTTACCATTTTCCGTTGCTACTACCACACGAGTGTGATTTGGTCGGTACGGCTAGATCGGTGGTGGGTGGCATATTTCACCTTCGCAATTATGGCACTTGGAACGTAAACGTGACACTCGCTCGACTGACTTGACGATTACGTTTCCAACGTGCTTAATGCAAATTACCTGTCGTTTAATTTAGTGGCAATTTGCCAAAAACCTTTTAAAACCAAATGTGATGAAGTTGAGTGCAAATTTTACGACGGTGCCATACAGTTTTATCATTTTCATGAACTAAAAGATTTAACGTTAGAACTGTGATTGGTACACAGTAGAAAACGCTCAATATTTGAACCATACGTGGCGTGTTTCGGTTCATTGGATGTGAGCATACTCAAGTGAAGGGTTTTAATAGAACAAGTGAACCAAGATAAGACAATAATTATGCTGATACAGAGTAGACAATTATCTATGCATCTATAATATACTTGATTCATGGTTGCAGAGCTTACCAAAACTTTTAACTCCGTAGCTACACATTGCTTGCTAAACTTTTTACTTTTTTCGTAAATTTGGTTTCGATTTAAAATTTACTTTCTCACTATTGTTTTGCGTTTTTTTGTTCTAATTGTAGATGGGGTCATCACCCTTTCAAGAACATTAAAAAATCTGACCCTTCGCGATGAGGTATTGAATGTAACCCAGCACCGCTGCGTTCCAGATGAGTACATTACGGACTACACTATGGTTTGAGTTTTGTAATAATGTTCTCCCACAAGAAGACATGAGTAGAAAATTTGAACATATTCATCAGACAAAGGTCGACTATCAATCTATAAACTAGGTAACGTTATTCAGAGAAATTATAGTGACAAAATCGTTTTGCTGCTTTTGTGCTACTTTGTATTTGATACTAATGGAAATTCAATTGGAATTCGATACAAGATTTGCCAAGTAGCGTCCGTATTACGATGTGTAGGGGCACCTTGTGCAATTCAAACTCTCGAACCGCCGGCTGTTTCTGAGGCAGAATAATTCGGCGAAAAGTGCATTAGTCACATTCTTAACTCTTTCAGTTATCGTGTGTGGTCGCCACGGCCCATATTGCATTTTGCGCATGTTCTTGAAATTCGTTTTCTAAACGATTAATTTTTGTTAATGACAATAGTTTACACAATTCTAACGATTGAAGCAAAGAAAAATAAATCGATTTTTTTGAAACTGATTGATGAGGAGACCCCCTTTAAGGAACGTTCTAGATGAAAATATGGCAAAATTTGTTGATTTTCTTATGAAATAATGAAAAGGTGTGGGAGCATCCGGGTTTGATGGATAAATCTGTTTATATTCGAGACTCAGAAAACTACAAACCTGACATCGTGTGATAAATTGAAATAAAAAAATTATTATAATTTCTCAAATCTAACCAAATTCTGTGCGGCTTATACTTCATTGGAATAAATTCTGACGATCATAAACATTTGAATTACATAATTCAGTTTTTTATGCAATTTTAGGTGTAGGCCGTACAGTACTGCATTACCTTTAAGAAATATTAATGATTTTTATATTTGAGTTTATTACAAGAGACTGTAAGTTCGTAATTTTCGGACCATGCTTTGCACGCAGAGGCAGACGAAAATCGCCGTTTTGAAGCCGCCATTTTGAGTTTCACCTATTATTGATATTGATTTTTACGAAGTCTTACTTCGTCCATAAGAAAATAAACGTACCCTTAAGGGATTATATGCGTTGAGGTCGGCCAAAAAATCGAATTTTTTTTGTTCTTCTATCGAAAAGGTTCTTAAGAATGTTACCTCAAATTTTTATAGAGATCGGAGCAGTAGACGCAAAGTTATAGCGTTTTTCATCTTGCTCCCTTATGGAGGTGTTGCTTAAACTTGAAATTTTAAAATTTAAAATTTTTTGCGGCGATTACGATTGCCGAAAAAGTTTTCAACCGATCTCAAAACTGTTTTTTTGGCTTGTTCGTAATTTAACTGCCATGTCCTTGAACGATTCCATTTTTTCGTCAAAATTTTCATATTAATGTTATGAATTTTTCAATATTTTTTTTCGGGTGAAAATAGTGATTTTTTTTGGAAAAATCGTCCTCGTTTCCAAAAAGAATTTTTTTTAAATCGATCGTTTAAGGTACGTATACTAATGATTTTTTTTAGTTTGATGATTTCCGTTGAGCTGTTGGACAGGAATCGTAATCACGGCAAACCTCTTTGAAAAAACGCGTTTTGCGCAAATTGCTATAACTTCGACAATTACTAATATTTTTTTATGATCTCAAGTGGATTTTGCAAATTGAACATTGTACTAACGTATAACAAGTATTACCAATTGTAGACCAACACAGGTCAGATGAAAAATAAGAATAAATAAATAAATAAATAAATTACATAAAGATAGGGCTACATATTTTCAAAAAAATTCAAGCTTATCTCTTTTCCCCCTCTCAACATATATAACCCCTTAATTGATTCAATAGCGCTACTGTATCTGTGGATAAACTGGATGATATATATTTCTCTTATATCTTGCTTTTGGTAAGATTATAAACTGGTTCGGTTTTATCGGTGTAAGAATTGTGAAATGTGTTTCTTCCTATTTAGACATATGAAGTTGTCTGATACGTGCCTGGAAAAATACACGTATTTTTTAAACAAATGCATTTGAAATTTATTACCATTCTTTTAAAAATAAGAACAGAAGCATGAAAACTTGCCCTTATTTACTCCGGTTTGCGACTAGAATCAAAAAAGAGTAGCGAAAACGGGAATAATTTTCTGTTTGTTTACTCCGGAGGAGTACTTCCAATTGATTCTTATATTCTTGACGATATTTTGCATTTATTTGATTATATTCTGCAGCTTGCAGATTGTTAATTTGCCCTCTCTCTCACTCTAGTGTTCGTCCAAGTCGTCTTCGTAAGAGCAGTTTTGGTTTTCACTGTTGTGTGTTTTGTTGCTTTTTGTATTTACAAATCACTGTTGTATAACATTTTTCTCTTCTGCAAATTATTTTGCTAAGTGTGCTGATGTCGGTTTGGAGATAATTGATGCAGCAATACGTGTTTGGTCGGTTATCTGTGGTTTAGTAGCAGATGCCGAAGGCTTTTTTTATTTCGATTATAGAGGTTTTAACCTTAAGGTCATTCGCCCCTTCGGATTAGAAAAATCTCTTATGAAAAATTTCTAACCCTATGTGCGGGGTCGAGACTCGAACCCAGGTGCGCTGCGTACAAGGCAATCGATTTACCAACTACGCTACGCCCACCCCTATGCCGAAGGCTGTTTGTTACCGTTGTTTGTAGTAGATTACCAAATTTTTCTGACCAGTTTTGGCGATTGGTTCGTCGTAGTGTGCCTGTGCCTATGGTTACAGAGCTGGCTCGCGGGAATCTGGCTGGGGTAGGGCATAGCGTTATTTGAAAACAACGTGTTCGACAACGAAAAAAGCCAACTTTAGTGTGCCGAGAGCACATATTATTATTTTTTGGTAATTAAAAGAAATATTATGAAAAATGCCAATTTAAGATTTTATGTATCATTTTGGGACCGAATATAAGCAAAATAAGTGGCTATTTATACCCGACTAGGAAAAAATAACTGGCCAGTATTCCGAGTATATATTGCTTTATTTTAGTATTATTTATGCGTTCCAGTGATTTTTGCATGTAACAAATCAATATCTTATTGAATACCTCCATACAATGAATTTTGTTATTGGAAGGTTGAAAAATGTTTTATCATTATTCAGGTATTATAATAACTTGTTACATTATCAACTAGTTATTCGAATAATATGTCTGTGTTATTATTATTCATTGGAAGGGAATACCTGAATTTTACATTCCGCAGTTATTTTCTTCTGCTCGGGTAATGTACATTTCAGTGTTGAATTGAATGGCATAATTATATTTTGTATACAAGGTCATGTTCCCAACTCATACATTTTTAAAGTTATTAGCTATACATCATGTTTGTGAGACCGCGGACTTCGTTGTGCGTAGATGATCGCGAAAGTTTTAAGCGTTTGTATGTTAACGTGCTGAAGGCTTGAAGAGAGCGAAATTTTCCATATCACGAAGCTCCCGATCATGTGGCCATGGAACGTGTTGTTTAGTGGATATCAGCATCATTATTTCGATTGGTCCAACTGAAGGCATGAACCTATGCTACTAGGGTCGAGCGAAAGGAACTTTCGGCCATGACCGATTTATGATCGCGCAAACACGTTTGTTTGTAGGTCCGCGGATGAAACCGCGGTTATGCGTTTGAAGGTTATAAATGTTAAAATGATCACTCAATCGCCGGGATGTTTTCATGTTTGTGAGATCGCGGGCGTAGTGGTGCGTAGACGAAGTTCAAGCGTTTATATGTTAACGTATTTATCTTGTCTGCTTGCGTGTAACTTCGCGTGAATAAATTCGTTTTCTTAACTGCGTGGCCATTCGCAATTTATTGTCTAGTCACTAGACAACACGATCCATGGCGACATGACTGGAACTCTAGTGATATGGGGGAACTCTCTGCTAGTATCTGAGCCGCACACTGATTATCAAGCATCAGATTCATTCAAGAACACACGCGAATATGCGAATGGTCACACGGATATAAAATCGAGTTTATACACGCAAAGTTACATACACTCTAGCACACCCGACATACAAACGTTGAGCCCTTCGCCATAATACACAAAGACGAACATGCAATCGCGACCATCCACGCACAACTACGCTGAATATTTCGCAATCACTAAAACGCCTCGATGATCTAGCGAACGCTATAGCACTTATAATCCGATTAAGGTGATTTTAAGTGCGCACAAATAAACGCTGATTCCATCGCGATTGTAAAGTCCCTACGCCCGCACATCTGAACCGTACACTCAATATCACAATCAGAATCACGGTCTGCTGAAAATAGACCATCGATATGTTTCGGACGGAAGCTTTCCGAGAACGAATAAAAGCGTGGGTTACTTGTATGACTGTTTATTTCCGATTCATTTCTCTCTGTCCCTGTATATATCGTTCCGTGCTGTCAGTTTCGTAGCAAGGGTACGACACAGTATCCCCCCAGTTATACAAGGAATCTAACACGGTGGCCGGATGGCGTAACTTTTGATGTATCATCGTTAGCTGTAGCCAGCGGCCAGTCCCGATTGCAAACGAAGGCAGGTTTGATTCTGTCAATAGAAATTCGTTGCTTTTTCCATTGATTAAATGATCCATAAATTTATCGTAGCGCACGTGTACATCGAAGGAACCATCATAAGGTCGCTGAAGCGAACACTTGACCGTATCCACTTTGAAGTAGACACTTTTACAGGTCCGTAAATCTTTGGGAATGAAGACACGGTGATTTGAATGGTGGCCGTTCTTAATTGGCCCGAGTTGCTGCATCGTTCGTCGTAGTATATTCAGATACTCCGATTGGCAGACATCCTTTTCCGTCGGGTTTAGGAATTCTCCTGGTATGCGTAATAACTGCCCATAGATCATCTCGGCGTCAGAACAATTAACATCTTCTCTAGTAGCAGATCGTAAACCCGAAACAATCAATGGTAATTTAGTGCACCTGGGGATGGTTGGCAGTGGTACGAATGCGTAGTTTCCCAAACAGTCTTGTGAGCTCCATGAACAATTGAGAATCGAACTGCCTGCCTTTATCCGTGCTGATGGTTTCAGGAGCACCAAATCTGGTTACCTACGTATTACAAAAGGCCTTCGCAACTGTTTCAGCAAGCATGTCGGAAAGCGGGACTGCCTCGGGCCACCGACTGTATCGGTCTACCATTGTTAGTAGTTATCGTTTTCCTTCGCAGATTGGCAGAGGCCCAACTAGATCTATATGCACTTGCTTAAAACGACTTTTAGGCAGTTCAAATTCCTTGAAGACTGGTGTGGTATGCCGATGGGTTTCCGCCAGTTGACAATGTGTACAACCTCTCACGAACCGTGTCACGTCTCGATTCATTGTTGGCCATGCGTACCTTTCTGCAAGTAGTTTTCTTGTTGCTCTTATGCCAGGATGAGAAAGCCCGTGGATACTTCGGATAACTTGGAAGCGGAGCTGTTTCGGCACGAAAGATCGAATGCGATGATTGTCTGAAACATCACAGTATATTAATTTTCCTCCGTAAGCCGGTCTTAACTCTAGCTTTAATGAATGATTTTTTTCTTTCAGGAGGCGATGTAATTCGGTATCGTTTTCTTGATTTTTGGCCTTCCGGTCGAAATCAACGGGTGAAGGGGCTCCGACTGTGTTTACTCTGGATAACGCATCGGCTGCAAAATTATCCTTTCCACTGATATGACTAATATTTTTGGTAATTAGAGAGCAACTAATGAATATAGCGCTCTTCGTGCGGCAAATGGTTCCAAAGTGTATGTTAATGGACGGTGATCGGTATATATCCCAAATCTCCTGCCTTTGACGAGGTGTCTGAAGTATTTCACGGCGAACTTAATGGCCGCTAGCTCGCGACCGAACACCGCATAGTTCCGTTGTGCTGGTGAAAGTTAAGAAAAATCCCAAAAGTCTCCAAACTTTGTTTACATACTGTTGCAAAACTTCCCCCGCTGCGGAATCTGATGCGTCAACCATCAATGCTAATAAGTTTCGATGAGTCTGGATACTGCCTACAATGTTGCATTTGCCAAGTTATCCTTACATCTAGAAGGAATGTATGGCGTGCGGGTTCCACTGGAACTTTCTGGTGTCATTTTTACGATTACCTGGATTTAAGTCTTGAAGAGGTTTCTGCAACGTTACCGCTTGGGGTAAAAAGCGTTTGCATCCATTCAACAAGGCCAAAAATCTACGAAGCTCTTTCACCGTTGTCGGTTGTTTGTATTCGACGACTGCTTGAACATGTTCCGCTTGAGGTTTAATGCCGTGATCGTTGATGTCATATCCTAGAAAATCGGCGTTTTTGGGCGAACTTTTACTTATCCAGATTGAGCTGTAGGCCGTTTTTCTTGGAGCGTTGAAAAACGATTCGTACGTCTTCTTGATGCTCTTTTTCTGTCGCTGAAGCTATACTAATGTCATCGACGAAGACGACGACAAAGTTCAAGTCGCTGAAGAGACGCTGCATGAAACGCTGGAATGTCTGACTGGCACTACACAGCCCGAATTGCATCCTAGTAAACTCGAACAGGCCGAACGGACTGATGACAGCCGTTTTTGGCACATCACTTGCTTCGCCGGGAATATAATAATAAGTACGAACCATATCGAGAGTTGTGAAAATCCGTTTACCTAGAAAGTTTTTTAACAGATCGTGTATGTGAGGTACAGGGTAGCGATCTGGTACGGTCACACGATTTAGGCTTCTGTAGTCGCCGACGAACTGGCAATCGTCATTTTTCTTGGGGACACAATGGAGAGGGCTGGCCCTGCTACTCTTGGACGGACGACAAATCCCAAGCTTGATTCGAATTCCAGCTTTGCTACTCGTAATTTGTCCGGAGCCATTCTGCGGGCTTTGCAGGCAACGGGTAGACCGGTTGTCTGGATGTGATGCGTTACATCATGATGAATTTTCATGCGCATGGTGGGGGGAGTTGTGATTTCGCAAATTTGGAAATTAAATTACGATATGGATTATTGGACGCTAATGTAGTGACACCGAAGATAGTGAGTGTCATCCAGCTCCCAATAGCATGTTATTTCGCACCTCCGTCGATAAGGCATTTGTTGCTTAAATCCACTAAAACTCCGAAGTGCGCGAGAAAATCGGTACCCACCATCGCCACGAAGTAACGCCGACCAGTAAAAAGTTCGAGGTCGGTTGCTAGCAACTGATTTCCGTATGTTCGAATTTTGGATCCATTCGCGGCGTGAAGGTGGAGGGCAGATGATCCTATCTATCCTGTCTTGAGGCTTCTATCTGTCTCGAGGCTGGTATGATTGACACATAGCGTGTTGGAAGTTCTGTCGAAAATCTGTAGTCGGCGGCTATGTGTTGCGCTCACCTCGCCGGTTTCGGGTGAGCGAGAAACTAGGTTTTGCCTTTCTCAATAGAAAGGTATTGCAATTGCTCTGAAAACCGACTTTTTAACGGAGGCCCCAGGGCCGAGTGACATATACCATTCGATTTAGTTCGTCGAGTTCGGCAAATGTCTGTGTGTGTGTGTATGTATGTGTGTATGTATGTATGTGTGTGTGTATGTGCGTATGTGTGTGTGTATGTGACCAAAAATGTCACTCATTTTTCTCAGAGATGGCTGAGCCGATTTTGACAAACTTAGTCTCAAATGAAAGGTACAACGTTCCCATAGGCTGCTATTGAATTTCTAATAGATCTGACTTCCGGTTCCGGAATTACAGGGTGATGAGTTCGAACACGCAGAAAATGTCGATTTTAATAAATTCTGCAATGAAATTTTTTTCCAAAATATGACCACAACTGCTTCGATTTGTAGTATTAGGTCACTAACATCCATTCAAAGTCTATTTGGCCACATTGTCCACCATCATCGGTTCCGGAAGCCCCGGCGGAAGTATCTAAATTCAGAATAACAGTCACATCGGTTTCTCGGAGATGGCTAGACCGATTCGACTAAGCTTGGCCTCAAATGAAAGGTATTGCGTCCCCGTAAATGGCTATTTAATTTCATCCCGATCCGACTTCCGGTTCCGGAGTTACAGGTTGTGGCGTGCGATCACATAGCAAATTGTGATTCAAACCGATACTCCGATGAAAGCAAAAGAGGTAAAAATTTCGCTAAAATGTCTCTCAAACAACTTAAATTTGCTGTTCTAGGTCACCGACGGCCAACCAAACTTTCGTTGACTACATTGACCACCATAGACGGTTCCGGAAGTGCCCGGGAAAAGCGGCCATCTTTCAAAATTTACGAACTCACATCAGTTTCCCGAAAATGGTTGGGCCGATTTTCACAAACTTAGTCCCAAATGATAGCTATAATATCCCCATAGATGTCAATAAAATTTCGCACGGATCGCTTGTATGGGTCCGGAAATATAGACTAAATCGTCCGGTCACATATGAAATTCCCATATAAGCCGGAACTCAAATTTTTTTTTTCAAAGGGGGGACCTCATGAAATTTCAGAAATCGAATTCGTATTTTGATGCCAAACATCTTTAAAATGCATGAAACGTCATTTTATGTTATCAAGAATTTTTTTTTTTTTTGATATCGACTTTTTGGGACTGCCGATTTCGCACCTTTTTGCCTTTCTCAATAGAAAGGTATTGCAATTGCTCTGAAAACCGACTTTTTAACGGAGGCCCGGAGGGCCGAGTGACATATACCATTCGATTCAGTTCGTCGAGTTCGGCAAATGTCTGTGTGTGTATGTATGTGTGTGTGTATGTATGTGTGTGTGTATGTGCGTCTGTGTGTGTGTACGCGAACACAATCTCACTCACTTTTCTCAGAGATGGCTGAACCAATTTTCACAAACATTGTCCCAAATGAAAGGTGCAACGTTCCCATAGGCTGCTATTGAATTTCTAATGGATCCGACTTCCGGTTCCGGAATTACAGGGTGATGAGTACGATCACGCAGAAAATGTCGATTTTAAGAAATTCTGCAATGAATGTATAATGGTGAAAATTTTTCCAAAATGTGACCACAACTGCTTCGATTTGTAGTACTAGGTCATTAACAGCCATTCAAAGTCTCTTTGGTCACATTGGCCACCATCATCGGTTCCGGAAGCCCCGGCGGAAGTATCCAAATTCAGACTAACAGTCACATCGGTTTCTCGGAGATGGCTAGACCGAATCAACCAAACTTAGTCTCAAATGAAAGATGTTGCGTCCCCGTAAATGGCTATTAAATTTTATCCCCAACCGACTTCCGGTTCCGGAGTTACTGGTTGTGGCGTGCGATCACATAGCAAATTGTGATTCAAACCGATACTCCGATGGAAGCAAAAAATGTAAAAATTTCGCTCAAATGTCTCTCAAATAACTTAACTTTGCAGTTCTAGGTCACCGACGGCCAAACAAACTTTCGTTGACTACATTGACCACCATAGACGGTTCCGGAAGTGCCCGGGAAAAGCGGCCATCTTTCAAAATTTACGAACTCACATCAGTTTCCCTGAAATGGTTGGGCCGATTTTCACAAACTTAGTCCCATAGCTATAGTTTATAAAATTTCGTACGGATCGCTTATATGGGTCCGGAAATATAGACTAAATCGTCCGGTCACATATGAAATTCCCATATAAGCCGGAACTCAATTTTTTTTCCAAAGGGGGGACCCCATGAAATTTCCGAAATCGAATTCGTATTTTTGATGCCAAACATCTTTAAAATGCATGAAACGTCGAGATTTTATGTTATCTCGAAAATTTTTTTTTTATAAAAATCGACTTTTTGAGACTGCCGATTTCGCACCTTTTTTCAGTTCAATATTACCGTGGCTGTTTTTTCTTTTTCAAAATTTTAGAACTCGAATAATGATTTATTTTCCTGTATATAGTTGTCATGTGATGTATAATAATAAAATGTAATATATGCATTTAAAAGTTTTTAATGAATATAAACAACGCACACATTCTCGTGATTCAATGATTGAGAAAGGCACAATTGCACCGCTAGGTGGATTAAAATAGGTTTTTGACTTTCGGAACTGGCATGGGCTACGGCACCGTTCGGCGTGATTTCCGTATTTACGGTGAAACCAACAGATGGCTTCGTTGTTCCGGTTGCAAGACGCTGAGCGCGTCCGATTTTCCTCTGGGCGTGCCTTCAGTCGACGAATTTCGGCAGTCAATGCGGCAATCTGATGAAGTATTGTGTTATTGTTTTCGGGAGCTTTTACTACGGCGTCGTGTGGAACGAGATCCATCATCTTGTCACCGATTTCTGTTGATTTTAATAGGCTGCCGTCGTTAATGCTGAAAACTGGTCGAATGTTTGCGGGGAGCCTCTGCAAGAAGAGCATTTTCAGCAGTGCTTCGTAGACTTTGAGTCCGCAAGATAGTTTTTTCTTTTTTACAAGATGCTGCGTAGGTCGGAGATCGCCTAGATCGCACGAACCCAGCATTTTTTCCAGTTTCGACTGTGCAGTCAACTCGAATCGTGGGATTAGACGCATTCTGACCGCATCATAGTTATCTTCTGCTGGCGGAGCTTTGATCAAGTCGCAAATTACCGACTGACCGAGTTTAGTGACAATATGATGGAATTTTGTCACATTCAGTTTGTACTGAAGGCAAGGGAAAACTGAGATTCGGCCTGGGCGAACCACATGCTTGGATCCGATTTCCAAAAATCTGGCAACTTGACTGCTACGGCAGCAGCCGCCGGAGGATTTGCAGGCGCCTCTTGCTGGTCGTTCTGCATCGTAACTGCTGTTTTTCGTTACGCGTCGTTTCCGGGTCGAATTATGGTTCGCGAGGGACCGTCGGGTCACCAATTACGGGATCGATAAGTTTCGGACGGAAGATTTTCGGAAACGAAAACTTATATGATTGTTTATTTCTGAATGCTGATTCATTTGTCTCTGTCCCTGTATGTATCGTTCCGTGCTGCCAGTTTCGCGGCAAGGGTACACCACAGACCTTAAGCAGTGTTTTAGTGGGTGATATTTCCCGTCTCGTCTGCAATTGTAGTGAGTGATTCTGACGGGGAGCGCTTTCGAGAAACCAGCTCTACAGCTCCAGTAGGACAATTCTCGAAAAAATAATATCTACGTTGAAAACTTCTATTGTAACTTTATAACTATTTATAATCATAGGTAATAATAATTTGTTGGCCCTTCTCACAAATTAGACTACACTGACATATCACCTGGATGAGGCACTGTACTGCGTGTCATTCGATCTGAACTTCTCTTGAGGGCAGTGTTGTGTAACGAAGGCATTACATTTTAATCATCGCTACCCATAGCAGCGTCACACAAGTAATCAAATTTATCGTTCATTGATGCGGAGATAACTAGCCAATCGGAATCTACTGTGAGAAAAGCACAACCATACTGATTAACTCTGATCAATTATGGTCCAAGTTGGCGGGTCGATTGATTGATCAAGCTGGTAGGTAGCTCAGCATTATCTCGCACAGCTGTTTACATTAGATTTAAATGAATGTATTTGTTTTTATCTACGAGAACATTTTCGAGACATGGTGTGGGTTTTGGGCTTATTTTCCTGAATTTTATAGAGCTCAAATAGAAAATATTCATAAGTGAGTTTTAGGTATTGTTTTTTTTTGCTTTGGGTTATCTGTCAAAATCTGTAGCCAGCTTATAAGGGCTGTGGGTTGGTTCGTACTGCATTGAGCTCGGATCAAGTTTCGCTACTCCTGAGATTCCAAAATGTAGTATCATCTTCAGAAAACATTACCAGCTTTTCAGAACTAGTATGGAGAGCAAGTCAGTGATCTCAATAGAATTTGTATGCAGTTATGTTATTATGATACCACAAATGCTCAAATGTGGAAAATCCATCCGCTTATAGTAAACTTACAAACGGTCGAAGTAATTATTCAATTTCGTGGCTAATAACACCCTATTCCAGTATAGTAGAGTAGGGCATATTCTGTTTCAAAAAAGCGCTGTGTTCAGTCGAGCCACGAACCATATCGAATCAACGTCATCTTTCAATAAACAAATGACCTATAAATTAAATTAACTTCAACCAGCAGCTGGAGATCATCGCAGTGAAGAAAATCTATTAAAATTCCAACTCATCGCCGCGAACCGTGAACCCACATTCCACCGCGTGCCTCATCATCACCCAGTAAACATCAATTGCCAATTTATTCCGCGACTTCTGACATTGTCTGTTTTGACTCGGCAAGCAACATTGTTCAGTTTATCATCGGACAACATTCAATACAGTAGATAATAAATGGAATAGCTTCAACAGATCTAGCAGGTTTTCTCATCACTATCGGAGGTGCAAAATTAAAGTACCACACCACAGCTTCCAATAGTGGTAGTGATAACATGCTACCCATCACAAAGATAGGAATTCCACTTGACAGCAACACGCCATTTGGGGCAACAAAACTCACGTTTTTTTTTGGTTTTTCTTGCTTCGCTGTCAACGACGGTGCGTTTTCACATTTGGACATAGCCAGTCCGGCCCGACGGTTTAACGGCAGCACGGCGGTTCGACGAAATTAGAGCATATAATTCTTGATCCATTTCAGCTTTAGCCGTATCATATAAAATAAACGTGGGGAGCGAAAATATAAGGCTGCCTGACGTGGTGACGAGGGTGAAATGAATAACTTTCGCTTTCGTGAAATTCTCTCTTCGACGCAATCTAGCATAGCAGATTTCGAGAATGACTGCACAAAACAAGCGACAGCTCCAGTGCGCGGGGAAGTAGGTAGGTATAGTAGTACATATATCAGTAAAGGCGATCACGGGTTTTCTGTGTACCGCTATCTGCTTCGGCTTTGTTGCCATATGAGGCAGAGAGCTCGTGTGAACCGGTGCCGCCATCGGTGGCTGCCACATCGTCGGTCGACGGCGCGATTCTCAAACAACAGTGATGCAATCAAATCAAATAATAACCCAATGACATCATCGCCACATAAGCAAGCAAGTGAGCAGCAGCGCGGCAAGAGGGAGTGTACACATAGCCAAGAACATCATCGGCACGGGTAGAGAGTGCCGGGAGAGGACATTTGTTTGAATGTTTTTATCACGGTCCTCTTTGGTTGTGGAAGCTCGTCCACCGGAAAAGATCACTAGGCACGGGTTTCTGAATTGATTATTATTTATTGGGGTACAAGGTGTAAAGTAATTCAGTTTGTGTTAAATGTTCAATAGGTTCCGAAATTGTTCATCCGATTGATTACAAACTTGCCAATTATGTTTGTTTCCTCTGCTGTACACGTAGACATTTATTTTCTGGTGTATTTTTATTGTCTAGTAAGGCACGCCGGAGCTTTACGAGTAATATATAAATATTCAATATAGGAAATGATATAAATCCTACGACATAATTTAAAAGAAAAAGAGAAAAAGATTCAATCTTTGCACTTAGGGCTGACTTAGGACTTCGATCATCCCCAATGTAGTAAATAGATTGGAAATCTGCCAAAAAAGTTCGCATGACGGGTTTTAGCCAATCACAGAATCCGTAAATATGATGAATGTTTAGTAGTTTTACCCACGACCTTCAGTTCTCTGTAAGCGATGCACAACTAATCGGAATCTGTGAGTGTTACTCCTCTACTTTTTTCAGCAATCAAATTACAACGTGAAACGGAGAAACAGTTCTGTCAAACAGTTTCAAGTCAAGTTTTGCATTGATTGAATGTAAGGTTTAATAATCTTAAAAAGAAACAAGTAAACATAGATGTATAACCCCAGGACGAAATATCGGTCAACTCCCCTATGTGCTTCCGAGGGTGGTAATCTTGTTTGCTAATATTGACCGAACACAGCACCTATAGCAAAAAAATGCACACTGTATACTTTGTTGGCGTGTCGATCGTTAAATGAAAATGAATAGCGAAAAGTGTGACCGAACCGATCACTGTGGAATAAAAACTTAGCTTTGCAGCTTCACCAAGCGCAACGTTAGACCTTTTGCAATCAGTCGAAACAGTACCACAAATAAAAACAAGGGGAAAAATAGATTAGCACATTTCAAGCGAAAACAGAAACAGATTCGATTTGCCACTGAAATTTGAAACGTTTCAAGTTTATCAGAGTGCGAATGATTCATATTCTAGGCATGTGCGTAGGTAAATGAATCAGACGAAACGAAATCGTCGAAATATTTGGCCTGAGGTGTGCGTTGTTTTGTAAAGGCAAAGACTCGGTACTGTGCTCCCGTGATAAACATTAGTCTCATTATAGTGTCACATTATCTTTGTCTGACCGATTCCAGGTCAGGGATTGGTCAGATAAAGATAATGTGCAACCATCGCAAGATTCCTCCTTGTATAAAATGCAAGAAGAAAAAATTTCTTTTTCTGCCTGGGTAATATAGTCATAGCTTTGTTGGTGGATAGTAAACGTTTACTAGCTTTGAAGAAGAAATTTGTGGTAAAATTTCTTTACATTACCGAATTTTTTTTCGAGTGTTGTCCTACTGGAGCTGTAGAATGACTCCCCGTATCACACACTGCAGACGAGACAGGCAATGTCACCCACTAACACACTGTTTTAGGCCAATTTCAGCGGGCCGTGACCCTAAATGTGATATTCATTGTACGGCTCAGATATGTGCGGGTGTAGAGACTTCGCAATGGCGCGTATCATCGCGAAGGGTTCGAGCATTTGTACGTTTACGTGTTCAATCGCGTGTGCGTTTGAATGTCGCGTGTGCGTTTGAATGTCGCGTGTGCGTTTGAATGTCGCGTGTGCTAATGCATATATAACTTCGCGTGTATAAATTCTATTTTATAACCGTGTGCCTTTCGCATATTCTCGTGTGTTCTTGTATGATCACATGCGGACCGTGAATCTAATACTTCATTTTTGATGTACGGCTCAGATGCTAGAAGAAAGTGCCATGGAAGGTGTTGTCAACATGCCAAAATTCTGCGATGTAAACCCTGCAAATCAACATGCTGAAACCTCGGCAATCCAATATCAACCATTTGAGACTCCCCCTGCTGAAACCCCAGCAATTGATTTGTCAAAATGACAGCTCAGTGACCGAATTTTCAGTAGACTTGGCTGGGTTACTGAAAAGTCGGTGGTTGTGATTGAAAACTAAATTGCAGAGTTTTCAGCAAAAAGAATCTTTCAAATGATTGAAATTAAGTTGCCGAGCCTTCAGCACTTTTACCTGTTGAATTTTCATCCCAAAAATTTAGTGTGTAGTGGATCTGTTTTTTTGATTGGTCTAATTGAATGTATGGACCTAGATTGCTAGGACGGAGGGTAATGATTCCGAAGGTTCGCGTTTGCGATCGCGTTTGAAACTTCGTAAGTGCTAAAACTTTCACCTTTTATTGCCGGGGTGTAACCAATTTGCGCGATCGCAGGCGTAGGGGTGCGTTGTTGATCGCGAAGGGCTTAAGCGTTGGTATGTTAACGTGTTTGTCGCGTGTTCTTGCGTGAACGTGACTTCGCGTGCATTCTTGGATGGTCACGCGAACCGTCATTCTGATATTTAGTTTTCGGTGCACAATTCACATTCTGACAGAGAGTGAGTTACCACATATCACTAGAGTTCCCGGCCATGTCGCCATGGAACACGTGTTGTCTAATTAATATGAGCAACCTCTACGTTGAACTTTTTTTAATTTTTCGATTAAGGGGTTTTTTACTCATAAAATAGTGGAGTTTTTCGTGAAAGATAGCAATTTTTATTTCAAATGAATAAAAAGCACTATCAATTGAAAAATCATCTCTAAAACTCAACGTAAGTGTTAGTTATTTTTTGCATAGAATGTGTATGCAAAATTTGAAAGAAATCGGTTAAGTAGTTTTTGAATGGCAATAAACACCGCAAATCGTGTTTTTCCAGAGACATTCTACAAAAAGCTTCGTCGCCGAGTCGCTTGCCGATATTACAGAATGTTATTTGAAATAATACATTATAATACACAACAGTTTTGGTCAATTCACTTCACCCAAAGTTCTAAAAAATTCGCAAAAAAGTGATTTTTAATTCTTGCTGAAACAAAGAATACTACAAAAAAATACTACCCGCACCACTCCGCTCTAGCGCGTACATGTAACTTATAGGCACAGCAAAGTCCCGTTGCACCTAAATGCGAGCGAAATGCGTAAATCACAAAATAAATTTCTCCTATTACGGGAGCAATCAATCGCGATTGATTTTTTGCAAACATGCCTTAGACCTACAGTACGCGAGACGGAACAGTTGACAAAGGTTTCACCTTGTGTTTACAGAAATGTCATACATACAGTTCCATCATACGAGGCATGTAGTAGTAATAAGGTTCATATCCTTAGCCGCTTGGTAGCAAAGAACAACATGCAACACGGCGTCGAATACGAAAATGTCAAAACCAAAATCCCCGTGTATATGAACAATGATGTGACGGAGAATCGATTGCACGATTTGGCACAGTGCACTAGTACGGGTTACATTGAAAGACTCATGTCGAAGTATGGGGAAGTGGAATTACCTGGCATTCTAATCGGAGTTCGGATGGAGTGAATGAGGCTGAACTAACCCATAACTTCCTACTTGACTTTCAAGGGAAGATCATCTCAAGGTGTTTACTACATCTAAAGAACGCTATGCGCATACCCTGGGCAGACGCCCACATGCTAATTCTGCAGCCAGATAGCACACTGCAGTAAGCCATGCATCGAAACCGCTAAAGAAAACAAACAATCAATGCTGCTCTAGCGACGATGATATGGACACAAACACGAGCAAGGGAGAAAGTAGAGGGAGTAATTAACAAGCAACAGCGGATTGACCTGGCCATTGCTCACCACTGAGAAGGAAAATCAACACAAGAAGCGGAAAACAGTTCGCCCAGGATGGAGGGCAACGATAACACTCGATTATTTTTTATCTTTCATGAATTAGAATCTTCATCTTTGAAATTCAAAATAATTTTAAAAAAGGCGAATGATACTGGTTAGTCTTAATAAATAATAAAAATAACTAAGCAATTTTCGAAACAGTGAAGATCGATTGCTTCCTAGGTTGACAGAAATTACGTCAAAAATTAAATTTGGAAGGAAGATAAAAAAAAATCATTAAATGTATCGGTTGTTAATCTATAAGCAGTTAAAGACAAATGATTTTTGCTTAGAAAAATCAACCTTGAGTTTGACCTTATGCTAGTATGCCCGTCATACAAAGTAATACCACCCCTGGTTGCTACTCCATTATTGATTGGGATAAGCTGAAATTGCACTGATAATCAATAGATAATAACGCCTAGGAGTAACAAATCATACAACTCCTGGTAATTCCAAGTTGTTTATTGATCGTTATCAGTGCTGGCAGGGCGGAACGTAGATCGCAACAATAAAGGGAAGCAATGTTAGTCCGACACTTGATTTTACTAGAGGCCATGCGTGCTCTACAAGTGTCACGAGAGCAGAGCTCAGAAAAAATGACATCCTCGCGTGAGTTTGAAGGAGGAACGCAATTCAACGTATGACCGCCGTGCTGAATGGATTTGTTGTGTGCCTTGTCATTCATTCGTTGGTTTGCAGCCGGCCCGGAGACAATTTGACAGATAATGCTTGTTTATAGATGTACCACTGATTTGATAGAGGCGGTAGTCAGCATGTGACCACAGATCTCACCCGATCGAAGCGAAACTGAGTCAGTTTCCAAACCTGAACGCTATAAGAATCGACAATTCAAACTATCGCGGAGAAAGAAACCAATGCATAATTGTCACTTCATTTCTTATAATAATAATAGTAAATCTAATACACAATAAATAATAGTTATATAACGAAATATTGAATTACATAATAATTAGCATATCTATTTCGATAATTGTCTCGAGACAGTAAAGATATTCGCTTTTCTTTACATTGAATTGTTCTTGGAATGTCTTGTTTCGTCGGACTCTAAACAAGAAATAAAAAAATTGTTCACATGCTGTTAGATTTAATGAAACATAAGAAACATAGGCATAGGGTTTGTTGCTTATGTTATGTTGCCTTTTCCCAAACCGAGCTTTCCCATATTAATTCAACAAACGATAAATCTAACAAATTCTCAGCAGCCAGCTTCCCAGAGCAATAAACACACGATAACATATCTGAGAGTTGCATCACTTATCAAGGTGAAACCTGATTTGTGTTCTTCTATACTCCATTCTACTACCAAAAACTTCTCGTGGCAAACGGAGATGCGGAGATATAACAACGTTTGTTACACTAACATTCCTTTCCTTCCCCGATGACGTGGCCGGTGCCGTTATTGGCATTTCAAAGTATAGAACTCTCGAAACGTGAATATTGAAAATGGATAGTTACGAATTGTACGGTCATCATGCTCATGCTTATATTAATGTACAATTGTTATGTCGTAGTCGTATGTCAATGGAGTTGCGAGTAGGTGTAGGCGGTACGTTTGATTTGGTCCGCTCTCCATTGTCCATTCATCGGATTATTTTTATAACAGTTGCATTATCGAATTGCTGTAGAACTGGCACATATAATGGGAAAGAGGGTAATTGATTGTATCGCGCGCAATTTGATCCTTCCTATGATTCGTTGGTCATTTTTTTCCGGTGTTCAATTACAGCATTCAATTTGGTTAATTCGGGAAGTCTCGATTAATTTACGCACGCAAATCATACATTCCCGGTTAGCATAGCCCGACAATTTTTTTTAATATCCTAGGAGTGTTGTTTTCTTCTACTTTATTAATTTGTTTTTGGTACTTGTAGTAGCTTGCCTTTCTAGTACTCATGCATACCAGAAATAATCTCGGTCAATTCGGCATGTTATCTTTTCTTGCTATTTCTTAAATTGTTCACGTTTTTTTCTTGCTATTTCTTAAATTGAATTCATATCAACACTCGCTAACGCAGTCAATTGCATATACTCTCATATACGCTCACATTCTCTCTTATTTCAAACGTACACACGCTTGTGGGATTGGTGATAATTCAAACCGGTCACAAACGTGAACATGTAGCTACGATTATCTACACATACTTATGTCCGCGATCTCGTCAACATTGAAACATACCGGTAATAAAGTGATCGTTTTAACCCTTTAAATTTACAAACGCGGGCTCAAGAATGAACCCAAGAACGTCCGTGTTTGCGCAATCATGTATTGGTCACGTCCGAAAGTCCCTACCCTCGATTTTAGCAGCCTAGACTCACGCCTTCCGGTAGACTAATCAAAAAAAATGTCGCTCATATCTACTAGACATGACCTGGAACTCTAGTGATATGGGGAAACTTACTCTCTTCTAGCATCTGAACCATGCACTAAAAATTAAGTATCAGATTTATGGTCCACGTGATCATTCAAAAACACACGTGAATATGCGAACGACTACACGACTATAAAACCGAATTCATACTCACGCTAGCATACGTAACATACAAACAACCTTCACGATCAAACGCGTTAACAGATGCTCGAGCCTTTCGCGATTATCCACAAACGCCTAAGCCCGCGATCTCCCAAACATGAAAAAAACATGGTGATTATGTGAACGTTTTAGCACTTCCAGAGTTCAAACGCGTTATCAAGAGTAAACCTACCAGCACCCGTGTTCGCGCGATAATGGATCGATAGCGTCCGGAAGTCCCTCGCCTTGATCATAGCAGCCTATGTCCATACCAGCAATGAGACCCACAAAACCGATGCTCATTTCCACTAGACAACAATCCATGGCGACATAACCGGGAAACCTAGAGATACGGGCGAACTAACTCTCTTCTAGCGTAAAGTAAACCTTTACTTCATACTGTCGGAACCGACTAACGGCGTGTCGGTTCCGACAGCATGAAGTAACAAGTTACTTTACGCTTGTCGGGACATGCCGTTGACTCAGGTGTTTCGTATTTTTAATGCCAAAAGACCTTGACTCCTACGGTAGAAGACAAAGGGTTAAGTCGCCGGTAAACTACAAGTTTGCTCAAATGACCCTTCCAAGCTTTTCTAAACTTTCTCCCTTCAACTCCTTGCTCTCCCTTGAGCACTATGGCTCTTAATATTGAAAACTATTCTACACCTTCCAGTCCCTTGCTGATTAAATGCCGTAACCAGAGTTGACAAATTGACTCAATAGGTCGTTAAAAAAAATTGTTAACACAAGAAAATGGTAAAAATATTATTGTGATGAACTGCCAAAAACTTATAAAAATACAAAATATACGAAAAGCGCACCCGTAACCGAATGGTTATGTCGGTGACTGTCTTGGTACATTACGTTATTCAAATTTGCGATCTATTGTTACTATTCGAAAGTGTCTTTCAGTCTGTCTTTTCGCTATGACTTCGCGTGCATTATTTCAAGTACACCGGCAAACCGCACAGGAAGGCATTCATTACCAACCAGCCACAATTAGTAATTGTAGGCAGATAGCTAAATCGGGTCGACCGTCAGGTTGTCTCGGCCATCCAATCAACAACCGGTTCAAAAGCTACCAAATTATGCCGTCATATTTTACCCGTTCAAGAAGATACGACGAAGAGAACATTCAAAAATCAGGTCTTTCTTGTTTTCACCGACCTTTACTACATAGCTCTGAATGCGTTATTGTGATTCCTAGCGATAGTAACAATGTTCAGGTATGTATGCGCCTATTTCATACGATGTTGTTTAGTTTCGTACAATTTGCTTCCCGCTGATCTCAATCTTAACAATCGGCTGTTATTTTGATGATGGTGATCGCATTTTCCTGGCAATCTCACAAAATACTTCCCGTTAATGGGTAGACCGTCACGTTTCGCCTTTCCCCCTTCACATTTACCAATTTGCGCATCCGCAAGCTCACTTCCCCCTGTTTTGATTTTTACGCTGCTCTCTAAAACTTGTGTATGTGCACGGTTTGCACTTTCACTAAATTACTAGATAAAATGACTACGCAGATGTGGTGTGTAGGTAGAAATAATAGAGAATAAAACATTTTGAAATTAGCTCCAAAATTTGAATGAAAAAATCGGCAGATTAACATGTATATTTGGTTTGGTCCACGAAGCCAAGAAGCATGTGTGTTGATACGTCCTTTCCTTTGCATCCAATCCATCTATCGTCACAAACGACTTGGATGTCTTTTACGGCTATTTTGACAAACAATTGGTCCAGTTTCATGCGAATCATCTTAATCAGTTTTGTCGAAAAGCCATATTCAAGCATTGTGTCGCAGTTCGTTTGGTTTCACTAAATCGTACGCTGCCTGAAAACCGACAAACTGATGGTGAGCCCGCTTGTTGTATTTCCGGAATTTAAGCATTATTTGTCGCAGGATCCTTTGTTGATCGTCCTTCTCGTTATCTGATTCGAATATAAGTTTAATTTGCGTTGATCTCGATTATATGTACGCATCAGCTTGATATATTTGTTGTCCGAATAAAAACCGAAACCGTGGTTTGGCATTTACCCTGAACCTGTAAGTAACTCTAGGAAGCAAACTGTTCGAGAATGAATAAAAACAGCCGTTAGCTTTTCTACCGATGCACCGTCAACAACAACCGTAGGTAACATAATGCTTCTTACAACCACTTATCGACGAGCCGGTCCGTGAACTTCGTCCGGTTTTGGCAGTCTTTATTTTTTGCTCTACTCTTTCCGCTATCTTTTCCGTCAAGAAGGAAGGAAACGCATCGATAAAAATGTTATAACTTCCTCTTTTGCCAAAAACGAACGCATGAAATGATTACCCACTTGCTGGCGTATCGTACCTTCGATAATCGTAGTTCAGGTTTCGTTTGGATTGTTTTGGCAGTCCATACAAATACATTTCCCGTTCAAGGTTCGTTTTCTAGGATAATTCGTAAGCAGCATTGCATATTTACAGATTCGATGCTTAAGACGATAACCATGTTTTTTTAGATTGACAATACGATTCGTAAACCTTCGGATAATGAATGATTGGATATCAGCTAGTGTTTGAATCTGATTCGGTTTAGAGGTCACAGGACGAAGTGTCATAGACAAATGCAATCTATATAACAATACCTTCGTATTATCCATGCTAATGTCGCTGGTTTTTCGATCAAACATTCCTGGTACATCCGCCGGCTCAAAGTTGGTACGAGCAAGATAAGATTAGCCAGCCAGGTCGACGGTAATAACCTCACCAACATACATCACAGCAATGTGTAGGTCGAAGCCCCGACAGAGCTGACTCGGAGAGACGAACAAAAAATAAAAGTTAACGGTCCTTCCAGAAGAGTTCCATCAGCACTCATTCACTCTATTTTGCGGTACAAAAGGCCGCAAACAATCGGCAAAAGAAAACTGGAAAAAAATCGCTCACTGCTGGCTGCTTCATCTTCTTACCGCCAATTGGCTGTTTCCTATTCGCCCCGTCCGGCGACCACCGTTACCACCCACTCGGGCATTTGTCATCTTCCTCCCTCCCCCTTTCAACTCGACGGGCGCTTTATTATATTTATTTATAAAATTAGAAACACGGACCAGGCACGGGGCAGACAACGCCCAAAAGAAGACGAGTAAAAACATCCACCAGAAATATTTGGCTGCATTTTTCGTGTCATATCGAACCATTTTCGTCGGAAAAGTTAAGCTTTTTTTTCGTAGTATCCTGATCCTGGCGCCCGTCATAACATTTCAAACCTTCCAATAAGAAATTCGTTCACGCAATGAAAATATTGCCATGTCTTGTTTGCATTTTTGCTAACCCCACGCATAGAGAAAAGTTCGACATCTTGAATTTTTCCGAAACGGCCGGCTTTTCCTAGGCCGTACCTCTGCTCGGCCCATTCCATTTTGCACAGCAGTTCGAAGAGAACCGATTTTCACTCACCCATTTTGGCTACTGGATCAAGCTACTTTTCCTGTTGTTGCCAGGTATTCGCCGATTTTCACTTCGATTTTTTCAGCAAATCTGTCTCCCGTTTCGCTTTACTAGGAAAAGCAGCGAATGGTAAAGAATAATATAACTCACTTCATTAACCACTTAGTTATACTTTGCACCAAAAATCACTTTTTTATCTACGAAAATAATTCTCATCATCCTTCGAAAATCTACACCTAATCCATGAAAAACCTCTAGAACCTGACTCTTCCAAAATAAAAAAAAATCCACCTTATCTTTTTTTCCTTTATACACGACTCTTAATACACCAGAAATCCGATTACAAGTAACAACATTCACTGCTTTTATGAAGCACACCGAACCGAAATGATTTTACTTCACTTTTGAAGAAGATTCCTTTTTTCTCTTGCTCGACGCAACGAAGAAAAAGACCGAAACCTGACTGAACTGACTGCTGACTGAATGCTGAAGAAGACGTGCGAATCGAACACGATCGCTTCCATCCATTCAAGTCCATCACAGCCACCAATGCACTTCACTGTTGGGCACAGCACCAACCACATACACAGGCATCTGCTCGTGTGGGCAGGGTTGCCACTATTTTTCAAAGAATATCTGACAGATCAACTCTCGACAAACATATGATTACGGCCTAAAAGCCAACTGTCAAAATCCACTTTTAATGGAAATTCCAGACAAACCGTTACTAGCTGAGAACAGTTCACAACAGTTTATGAAAGAGAAAACTTTTCTCTTTCGTTTATTACCAACATCTGTGATTGGCATGTAACGGGTTGTCCGGAATTTCCATTCAAAGTGGATTTTGACAGTTGGCTTTTAGGCCGTAATCATATGTTTGTCGAGAACTATACAAAATGTCTGGTAAAATCTTTCACTTAGCAGCGTCAATGTCATCAAAATTTATCAATGATTTTTGATAAATTTGAGAAAATATGCCCCAAATTTTCAAAATGTGTGTTTAAAAATCTGGCAGAATGGGAAGTTTGTCCTTTTGTCTGAAAGCTGCAAAAAGCTCTGGCAGTGCCAGATAAATTTGACATTATTGCATCCCTGCGTGTGGGGAGTGTGTTGCACTAACACAAACACCACGAAACAATGACGTCTCTTTGACATTTTGCGGAGCAACATCTCTAGCCGAACTCTTGAAAATGGCCTAACTTTTCATTTAGCAACGAAAGTCGAAAAAAATTTCATTCTCTTGGCAAAGCTTGCAACAGACAGTTGGGAAATTGGAACCCGCAATGGAACGACGGCAGCTCAAGACGAGAGCCAGAAAATCGACTGGTGGTCACGACAACTACCAAATGTAAACATTGATATGAAGATTGCAAAGGAAGTTTTAGATCAATAATTGAATAATAATTATAATTATTATTCATGATACACGATCATAGTAAAAAACTAATAATTTTATTTCGTCCGATTGCGTACATTTTTTCTACTTGGACACTCCGCACAAGTAACCCTTATTGTTTATAAGGGTTTACTGTTTATGATTCAAGCGCTTACCACAGAAAAAAAAAATGTTGGTAAAAATAAGAGTTTTTCCCTCTAAGCAAAAAACAACCAACGCATGCTCTTAGTTTAAAAATAAAACTTTTGTTTTGAGTACCATTCTTCATTTGCTTAAAGGGAAAACTTTTTTTTGATTATTATTCTTGATTAATTTAAAAGTTTTACTTTCAACCTAATAGTTGGCGTTGGTTATTTTTTGCTAAGAGCGGAACACTCTTACTTTTACCAATATTTTTTTTTCTGTGTGTAACGACCTGTTCAGGGTATCATCCAAACAATATGTGGAATCGTTGCACTATAAAGTTCGTGTAAAATATTTTTTTTATTAAGGAAGTATTCTTCAGGTCTGATAATACAGTCGTGATTCACTGGTTGGGCCACAGCATTGTCCAACTAACGAATTTGATTCGCTAGTTGGACCGACTGACAAATGTCAAAAACTCACCAAAGGAGATGTTGTCAGTGTAAATGCATCTGTTCACATCTCAAAACATTGTCAGATTGATTGTCAAAGTTAGTTTGACACGAGATTTTGACGTTCAGATGCTTTTTAGTTGGACAATGGTCCAACTAGCGGAGGTCCAACTAAAAAGCGGCCCAGTTAAAAAGTGTCCAACCAGCGAATCACGACTGTACACCGAAAATTTGAAGAAATATTTTAAATTTAATTTGATGACCAGATTAGCCCTATTGAAAATTCAGATTGGCCCTGTATGTAAATTATGGTAAAGTTCGGCTTGGAGCAGTTTTAGTTTCGATTAATTCATCGAGTAGGTGCTGCACGCTATATATTTTACCTTTCTCCACGATACCCCGAGAATGAGTCAAAAGAACTCAATTTTAGGTAGTTTTTCGATTGCGTGTACGTTGTAACCATGAAGTGTTAAGCGGCCCTTACACCACAGACTAACAGACATAACACTATGGGGGAATTCCCGTAAAAAACATCAATCCGACAATTTTCCCAGAACACTAGCTCCACCTTTTATTCACAGTCCCAAACAATCATTTACCACTGGGTTACCCCTCAGGTTTGGGAACAATTTTTCACTAGTGGTCTATCCCCCATATGCTTGTTCATATGTCAGTGGCGCCATAATTTTAAATGTGGCCACAGTCCCAACTACAACTACAAACTCATTTTAAATAAAATGACCGTTAAAGCGGGTGAAGCTTTGTTTTTGAGTGTTATGAGTGTCTGTTAGTCTGTGCTTACACGTTCAATATTTTTGTCAAAACACAGTATTGACGAAATTGCTTCAATACGTCGATACCATTTGAAATTCACATCGTCAATACGTCAATACTTCCATTACACATGCAATACTTTTGTCAATACTCTCAAGTATTGACAAAAATATTGAACATGTAATGGCCGCTTTACAATTTACCAAAATTATTGCGGGAAAGCAAAATAGCAATTTTCAACGCTTTGGTATGCGCGGGAGTAGGGATGAGGTTTTAGAACCCTATTTGCTCGCGGCGATGCAAACCAGTGGGAAACAAAATTAAAAACCCCAACAGGTGGCTTTCGGGGAGTGAGATGAGATGAGAGGAAAATTAGACGAGTGGACCGAATGTTGGTTGGGGAACATGACTGAAAGGAGAGGATCGAAAGCCTAGTTGGAGCCAAGAAAACGAGACGTAGTTCTCTTGTATCTAGACCGTGGAAGTGAAAGCATCATTTTACCAACCAAGTCAGAGTTTTACGCTAAGTGCATATTAAGGACGGCTAGATAGGCTGAATGCCCCGGTCACTTCACTGATAATTGTGAAGTTTAGCCAAGATCGGACAAAGAGACTTCTCGCCGTAATAGTGCCCTGTGCCGGAACGGCTAACAAGTAAAGGAGACCGTCGTCGCAGATCCTGGTGGAAAAATCACGCTTCAACTTCCATCTGCTAATCGCCAAGGACGAGGTGGTCTGCGGACCGCGATAGACTGTCCAGAGAGTCCTCAACTTACCCGGTATTAGTACCTCTGGAGAAACCTGTTCGCCTCATGGTCGTGATTCGCAAGACCTTGAAGTAACCATCCGCTACCCAACCTAGGCTCTCGCATTGCCCCGCCGCGTGCTACGGTGAAGGAAACCCGTCGTTAGCAACAAGTGGCCATCGCGACAAGGACCAAAGCCGCCCCGTCGGCTGCCGTTGGTCTGACCAGTAGCTTGGGGTTTAGACTGATTCCCCTTCCGGGTCTCGGAAAGCAATCCTCGAGGGCTAAGAGAGCCGTACCAGATAACCGGTAACAACGTATACACGGATACGAAAAACTACCAAAAGTTGAGCTCTTTTGACTCAATCTCGGGGTATCGTGGAATATGGTAAAATTAGGTAAACCGTGTTGAAGGTAGTTTCCCTTTAACCACGGCTAAAACAACAACTCATTGACAGGTTTTTATACTCAACATTAGTTAAATATGCCTAAATTTAAGTTTAATCTATCTAATTTTGAGTATACCTCAAACAACTCAAAAGTACCTTATTCCCTGGAAGGCATCGACTGAGTCGAATCTCTCTCTCTTTGTTTTTGACAACCAGCCCTCTGGCAACCCTATACCATCATATGGAGTTTGACAGTGACCTACATATATGGGGCTTGCAGCTATAAACCCCCAAACAAAGAATTATGTTCGGCACTATACACGATATTCAAGCATTCCACACGACGTTTTGCATCTTGTGGGATGTTTTAACATCATATTATCCAGGAAATTAACATTTAGTAACTAATTACAGTTTTTAACCAAATGATTCAAAATTATTGTTTTGATTTTCATGGTAGTGATGCTGGCTGCACAGATACGTCGTCCTTGATAGGAGGCTGTTGACAACACTAACGGCCAATATCTTCACTGGATGAAAACCGATTTTCGCTTAAAACTTGTTTTCATATAGCTGAGGAGCAATTAGTGGAAAACCGGTTTTCAGCAAAAACTGGTTTTCATCCAAGTGAAGAAATTGGCGACGCAAGATTCAAAACTACCCGAATAGAAATGCACAACAGTATTACAGCATTTTTTATTGTTACATTACAACGAAAGACAATGTTATTGTGGAAAATTTACAATGGAAATATAATCACATTTGTTGTTTCTACATCCAATTTCATTGTAAACCCGATTTTTTCATGGAAAAAAGGGGGGTCGTTAAGGGATGTAACAATAAAAAAATGGATCTTTTCCCATACATTCTAAAATCAAAAACATCGATTTACATTGTTTTTCAGTTGTAGATTTTGGAGGCATGTAGCACTGCACCATAAGTACATTGATGTTACAAGAAAAGTTGTTGTTAACAAATAAAACCGTTGTAAATTCAACGTTTCTACGATCAATTTCGATATTACTTTCTGTTCGGGTATCTAAATTTAAATTAAAAGAACTTATTCTGCGGGTTGTTTTATTTTTCCGTGTACACACTTAAAATCCATTACCTACCAGTAGGTAATTTTAATTTGCTGTCCTTATTTCACTGCCGGAAAACAAGGGAGAGGGAATGATTTTTTACTCAAAATTAATGGGATGAATTTTAGTCGGCTTTGGGGAATATCTCATTATTTTTGGGTAAATTTGGACTCCCTCTCTTTCGTTTTTCGTTGGAGGAAGTAGGATGCACAGATTTAAAATTACCTACTGCTACACGGAAACGAAAAACAACCTAAAATTGAGTTCCTTTGACTCAATCTCGTGGTATCGTGGGGGAACTTAAAATTAGGTAAACCGTGTTGAAGGTAGTTTCCATTTAACCACTGCAAAAATTATAACTCATTGATAGGTTTTTTATATTCAAATTTAAGTTGAATTTACCTAATTTTGAGTATACCCCAAATAACTCAAAAATACCTACCTCCACGGAAGACCTCGACTGAGTCGAATCTCTCGTTCTGTTTTTGACAACACTAATAAGTGCGAAAGCAACGCACAACTCAAAAGTAAGTTAAAAGAACTTATTCTGCAGGTTGTTTTATTTAACCGTGTAGGTAATGCAAGTTTTCTGTGCACTGAAAATGAAAGTTACTTATTTTTTGGGTTAAATTTGCTCACTGGGAAGTTTATACATGGGCAACCCAAAATTAGGTAGAAATTTGAACATGGCGATTACCCATAATTTGAGTTGGTCGCTGTGAACTTCGTGCTGGGTAAGAATTGAATAATGACGTCTACTCAAATTCAAGTTCATCGCTTTGTACTTATATTTTGGGTAGCCCATTTCAAACAAAGTAGTAGGTAATGTTTTTGACAGCCATTTTTATTGTTGTGAATAAAATTGCATGAAGTGGCTCTGGAAAAGAATGGTAATTATAATGCAATAATTTCAATTAAAATTAATGATTAATTTATTTCAGCCTAGAAACTTAGGATAAAGCAATTAGCGCTGGATCTAAAACATGAGTCGGTGAGTACTGAAACGTTGTTTATTTTTTGATTGTGGGTTCATGTTGAGTTGCTCATATCATTTAAATAGCGGCCACCGCATCATTCCGAAACCTGATCGGACCTCGAAAGACACATTGAACTCATGATGGGACGTTGATGATTCATATTTTTTGGAAATGTCTGAAATGCATATCGCTAGAATTAAAATAGAATATAACTACTAGAGGGCAATGGCAGCGGCTAGCGGTGATTAATTATTTTCTCGCTCTTACATATGATGGGCCCATTAGATTGACATTTGTTGCCCCTGACACACGCAGGTTAAAGTAATGAGTAACAATAGCAGCTACAAAGTGATACAGTTTGGCAATTATATACCAAATGTTCCAGGCTGCAACAATTCTAATTCGAGTCTATTGATCAAAAGCAGGTAAAAACCTCAAGCGGTGTGAATTTAGTAAACGGGGTAATTCTAAAAGATGCGACGAAATGTTGAATGATAAAAGGTCGAATATAGCAAATGATTGAAAATAACAAAGGTTCCAATGTTACTAAAGGTTTAATGAAAAACCTATTTTAATCCACCTAGCGGTGCAATTGTGCCTTTCTCAATTATGAATCACGAGAATGTGTGCGTTGTTTATATTCATTAAAAGAGTTCGAGTTCTAAAATTTTGAAAAAAAACAGCCACGGTAATATTGAACTGAAAAAAGGTGCGAAATCGGCAAAGTCCCAAAAAGTCGATTTTTATAAAAAAAATTTTTTTCGAGATAACATAAAATCTCGACGTTTCATGCATTTTAAAGATGTATGGCATCAAAAATACGAATTCGATTTCTGAAATATCATGTGGTCCCCCCTTTGAAAAAAAATTTGAGTTCCGGCTTATATGGGAATTTAATATGTGACCGGACGGTTTAGTCTATATTTCCGGAACCATATAAGCGATCCGTACGAAATTTTATAGACATCTATGGGGATATTATAGCTATCATTTGGGACTAAGTTTGTGAAAATTGGCCCAACCATTTCCGCGAAACTGATGTGAGTTCGAAAATTTTGAAAGATGGCCGCTTTTCCCGGGCACTTCCGGAACCGTCTATGGTGGTTAATGTAGTCAACGAAAGTTTGGTTGGCCGTCGGTGACCTAGAACAGCAAATTTAAGTTGTTTGAGAGACATTTTAGCGAAATTTTTACCTTTTTTGCTTTCATCGGAGTATCGGTTTGAATCATAATTTGCTATGTGATCGCACGCCACAACCTGTAACTCCGGAACCGGAAGTCGAATCGGGATGAAATTAAATAGCCATTTACAGGGACGCAATACCTTTCATTTGAGGCCAAGTTTAGTCGAATCGGTCTAGCCATCTCCGAGAAACCGATGTGACTGTTATTCTGAATTTAGATACTTCCGCCGGGGCTTCCGGAACCGAGGATGGTGGCCAATGTGGCCAAATAGACTTTGAATGGATGTTAGTGACCTAATACTACAAATCGAAGCAGTTGTGGTCATATTTTGGAAATTTTTTCACCTTTATACATTCATTGCAGAATTTATTAAAATCGACATTTTCTGCGTGTTCGTACTTATCACCCTGTAATTCCGGAACCGGAAGTCGGATCCGTTAGAAATTCAATAGCAGCCTATGGGAACGTTGCACCTTTCATTTGAGACTAAGTTTGTCAAAATCGGTTCAGCCATCTCTGAGAAAAATGAGTGACATTTTTGGTCACATACACACACACATACACACACACATACATACATACACACATACATACACACACAGACATTTTCCGAACTCGAGGAACTGAATCGAATGGTATATGTCACTCGGCCCTCCGGGCCTCCGTTAAAAAGTCGGTTTTCAGAGCAATTGCAATACCTTTCTATTGAGAAAGGCAAAAAGGTTAAAATTCAAAAAAAGAATAATGTATTCTCACCGTTATGACGCGTCACCTCACCTAGTTTGGTGAGGTGAGAGCGAAAAAGCGATCACCGCAGTCACTTAGGTGACTATAGTCACCCAAGGTGACGTCACGTGTCACGTGGCAGAGCGATTCCAATAATTATTTTGAGTGACGACGGTCACCGTAAAATGGAAAAAAGTGACCAAATTCTCACCTAAAAACGCTTTTAATCCACCTAACAGTGTGATGATACATTTCTTATAATTCTTATCACTCTCTTCGGATATTACATCGTTTGAGAACATTTAGAACTTGATGCTTCGCGATGTTTTTGATAACACATACTACATGGGATAGATCTCAAACCAAATCAATGGGAAAGTGAAAAAATGGCCCATAAACTAGACATACAAACGAATTATTGCTAATGCTCTGTCAATAAAATATCTAAATTCTTCAATCAATGCATTGTAGTGGGAAAACTGAATTTTCCTAAAGGGGTTATATATTGTACTGAGCCAAAAAAATCGAATTTTTGTAATCGACTTGAAGTTTATACTTTACTCAAATTTCCAACGTGACTGAGAACTAAGAAATCAACACTTTTTCTTGAGAAAAGCGATACTAGCATTGACACCATTCAAAGAAAATCAACAGTGAATATTTCCAGACTTGGTTTTATTTCCTTTTTAAGAACTATTGTGTTTTTTACATCCTAGATTGCATGATTCAGTGATCATTCGTTATCGAGCACTCAGTCGAGATAGAAGTCTTTTGTCATCGGTCCGTACACTCTATAGCGACAAATAGTGTTAATCCGCGTTCAAGGTTATTTACACACTCTGCGCCTAGTTGAGGTTTCAGTATTTTTTCCCTTCTTTTGTGTTTCTGTTTCTGAGTACCGTTAGCCGGTCAGTGAAGTGAAACAGTGTTCTTCTAGTAAGCCGTCTGGATACCGTTACATACACAAGCTAAGTATTAGTTTTCGTTTCCCCTTCTTGGTTGTCTTAATAACGTGCACTGGGCAATAGGCCCGTGCAAAAATGACTTCCCCTGACGGCGGTTCATCTCAAGGTGAGATGGACGTCGAAATAAAATCGGCTCCCCGGCTCAAGGTATATCCGAGCTCGGCCACCGGGCCATTTGTGATCTTCTTTCGGACCAAAGAAAAAAAGTGTTTGAATCTGTTGCAGATTTCTCGAGTTCTGACGGATCGGTATTCGGCCGTGACAGAAATATCGAAAATTCGGCCTGATAAGCTTCTGGTGGTGGTTAACAGTTCAACTCAGGCAAACGATATTGCTGGATACGAGCCCTTTACGAGGGAGTACAGGGTGTATATTCCAGCTAGCAGGGTTGAAGTCAGTGGGGTCGTTTCCGATTCGAGTCTGAATTGCGAGGACCTGCTAAAATATGGGACTGGCTGTTTCAAAGACCCCATGCTTAAGCCAGTGAAGATACTGGAATGCAAACGTTTGCATTCAGCATCAGTCGCAGCTGACGGGAAGAAAACATACGTCAACTCAGACTCTTATCGGGTGACCTTCGCCGGCTCTGCCCTGCCTAATTACCTCCTTTTTGACAAGGTTCGTCTACCTGTTCGCCTCTTTGTGCCGCGGGTCATGAACTGTACTAATTGCAAACAATTGGGACACACAGCCTCCCATTGTCGCAATAAAGCCCGCTATGGGAAATGCGGTGGGAATCATGCGGATGATTCCTGTGGTAGAGATGTCGAAAAGTGCCTCTACTGTGGGGGAAACCCACATGATCTCCCTTCATGTCCCGCGTACAAACAGCGCGAGGAAAATCTTAAGCGTTCCCTTCAGGGACGCTCTAAGCGATCTTTTGCAGAAATGCTTAAGATAGCTACGCCACCTGTCTCTACGAACATCTTTACCAACTTGTCTACTGACGAAGGCGACTGTGATGAACCCCAGGAGGGAACATCTTCTGCTGTGCCTAGAAGTAGTAAAAAAAGGAAGAACATTTCCTCTTCCAAGCTTCGTCGTAAAGGCCAGAAGGTGTCTCTTCATGGTCCCCCTAAAATAACTACTCAAGGAAGTACTGGTGCAAAACCGAAGCAAGTCGCTCCCGGTCTCAGTAACCTGAGCTCAGAAAAGGAGTTCCCAGCACTTCCAGGAACATCAAAAACCCCAAGTGTTCCCATATCTCAGCCAGAGAAAGAAAACAGTGCTGGCTTAATAAATTTCTCTGACATTGTGGACCGTATTCTTACAGCGTTAAACATTTCTGACCCCCTTAAAAGTATCTTGATAAGCTTTCTCCCCGCAGTAAAAACATTCTTGATGCAGTTCACTGCGAAATGGCCCCTCCTTTCAGCGATTGTATCCTTCGATGGCTAATTCATCGAACGAGGTCAAGGATTTAATCACTGTTCTACAGTGGAATTGCAGAAGCATTATCCCGAAAATCGATTCGTTTAAAATCTTACTAAATAATTTGAAATGCGATGCATTTGCCCTATGCGAGACATGGCTCACTTCAGAAATAACCCTACACTTCCACGATTTTAATATTATTCGCTTGGATCGAGAAGACTCTTACGGAGGAGTACTTTTGGGGATCAAAAAGTGCTATTCTTTCAATCGGATCGACCTCCCCTCGACACCAGGCATTGAAGTTGTCGCTTGCCAAACCAGAATTAAAGGCAAAGAACTTTGCATTGCTTCCACCTACATCCCCCCTAGAGCCTCAGTTAGCCACCGACGGCTTTGCGATATTGCGGAACTCCTCCCCGCACCGAGGCTAGTTTTAGGTGACTTTAACTCCCACGGCACGGCATGGGGTTGCCTTCATGACGATAATCGATCTACCCTACTCCATGAGCTTTGCGACAACTTCAATATGACTATTTTGAATACGGGTGAAATGACACGGATTCCTGTCCCTCCAGCGCGACCGAGCGCCTTAGATCTGTCCCTCTGCTCGACATCGCTGCGGTTAGATTGCATGTGGAAGGTAGTCTCTGATCCCCACGGCAGCGACCATCTGCCAATCGTAATTAATATTGCTAACGGTTCAGGGCCACCGAATACAATTAATGTTTCGTATGACCTCACACGAAATATTGATTGGAAGAGCTACGCGTCCGCGATATCCGAAAAAGTAGAATCGACACAAGAGCTTCCTCCGGAGGAAGAGTACGGGTTCCTGGCTGGCTTGATTCTCGATACCGCGATTCAAGCTCAGACTAAACGCGTACCAGACGCGAATTCACGCGGGCGTCCTCCCAATCCATGGTGGGACAAAGAGTGCTCAGACGTGTACGCGGAGAAGGCCGCTGCGTATAAGACCTTCCGGGACGACGGGCTGCCAGCTAGCTACCGACAGTACGCGATGGCGGAAACGCGCATGAAGAGTTTGATAAAAGCCAAAAAACGTAGCTACTGGCGCCGGTTCGTCGACGGACTAACGAGAGAAACATCGATGAGCACTCTTTGGAGTACGGCCCGGCGCTTACGAAACCGAAACAGTACCAATGAGAGCGTGGAATATTCAAACCGTTGGATATTCGATTTTGCCAAGAAGGTTTGTCCGGATTCCGCCCCGGCACAGAAGATCTACCGCGCCGCGTCCCCTCACAATAACGCGAACGAAACACCGTTTTCGATGGTGGAGTTCTCACTTGCTCTCTTATCATGTAACAATAAAGCCCCAGGGCCAGACAGAATCAAATTTAACTTGTTAAAGAATCTGCCAGACTCTGCCAAGAGACGCTTGTTGAATTTATTTAATAAGTTTCTTGAGGGCAATATTGTCCCTCATGACTGGAGGCAAGTGAAGGTTATTGCCATTCAAAAACCAGGAAAACCAGCCTCCGACCACAACTCGTATCGACCGATTGCGATGCTGTCCTGTATCCGAAAGTTGTTCGAGAAAATGATCTTGTTTCGCCTCGATAATTGGGTTGAAGCAAATGGCTTACTGTCAGATACACAATTTGGTTTCCGCAAAGGCAAAGGGACGAACGATTGTCTTGCGTTGCTCTCAACAGAAATTCAAATGGCTTATGCTAGCAAAGAGCAGATGGCATCAGTGTTCCTAGATATAAAGGGGGCTTTTGACTCAGTTTCTATCAAAATTCTTTCTGAGAAGCTGCACCAGCATGGTCTTTCACCGACTCTAAACAACTTTTTGCTAAACTTGCTGTCTGAAAAACATATGCATTTTTCGCATGGTGATTTATCGACATCACGAATTAGCTACATGGGTCTTCCCCAGGGCTCATGTCTAAGCCCCCTTCTCTATAACTTTTACGTGAATGACATTGACGAATGTCTTGTCAATTCCTGCACGCTAAGGCAACTTGCAGATGACGGTGTGGTCTCTATTACAGGTCCCAAAGCCGTCGATCTGCAAGGACCATTGCAAGATACCTTGGACAATTTGTCTGCTTGGGCCCTCCAGCTGGGTATCGAGTTCTCCACGGAGAAAACTGAGCTAGTCGTATTTTCAAGGAAGCGTGAACCAGCGCAACTACAGCTTCAATTAATGGGTCAAACTATTGCTCAGGTTTCAACTTTCAAATATCTCGGGGTCTGGTTCGACTCTAAAGGAACCTGGGGATGTCACATTAGGTATCTGAAACAGAAGTGCCAGCAAAGGATCAACTTTCTCCGTACAATAACCGGAACATGGTGGGGTGCCCACCCAGGAGACCTGATCAGGCTGTACCAAACAACAATATTGTCGGTGATGGAGTACGGGAGTTTCTGTTTCCGCTCCGCTGCGAACATACATTTCATCAAACTAGAGCGAATCCAATATTGTTGTTTGCGTATTGCTTTGGGTTGTATGCACTCGACACATACGATGAGTTTAGAAGTGCTGGCGGGCGTCCTTCCGCTGAAAAATCGATTTTGGGAACTCTCCTATCGATTGCTCATCCGATGCGATATCTTGAACCCGTTAGTAATTGCAAATTTCGAAAGGCTTATCGAGCTCAATTCTCAAACCCGATTTATGTCCTTGTACTTCGATTACATGGCACAAAATATCAATCCTTCTTCATACTATCCCAACCGTGTCAATCTCTTTCATGCTTCTGATTCAACTGTTTTCTTTGACACATCCATGAAAGACGAGATTCGTGGAATCCCGGATCACATACGCCCGCAAGTGATCCCAAGCATCTTTCATAGTAAATTTCGAGAAGTCGACTGCAACAAGATGTTTTACACCGACGGGTCAAGCCTCGACGGCTCCACTGGCTTCGGTATATTCAATCAAAACCTCACCGCCTCATTCAAACTCAAGGATCCTGCTTCAGTTTACGTCGCAGAACTTGCTGCTATTCAGTATACCCTTGGGATCATTGATACTTTGCCCACCGATCATTACTTTATTGTCTCGGATAGCCTCAGCTCAATCGAGGCTCTCCGTTCAATGAAACCTAGAAAGCACATTCCATATTTTCTGGGGAAAATCTGGGAGCGCCTGCGTGCTTTGTCTGTAAGATCGTACAAGATTACCTTAGTTTGGGTTCCCTCGCATTGCTCCATTCCAGGTAATGAAGAAGCGGACTCTTTAGCTAAGGCGGGCGCTTTACAAGGTGACATATATGAAAGACCAATTAGCTTCAGCGAATTTTTCAGTATTACTCATCAGAGAACCCTCGAAAGTTGGCAAACATCATGGAGCAATGGTGAACTGGGAAGGTGGCTACATTCGATAATCCCTAAGGTATCGACGAAACCTTGGTTCAGAGGGATGGATGTGGGTCGGGATTTCATTCGCGTGATGTCTCGGCTCATGTCCAATCACTACACGCTGGACGCACATCTCCGGCGTATTGGGCTCGTGGATAGCGGTATCTGCGCTTGTGGCAACGGTTATCACGAAATCGAACATGTTGTCTGGGCATGTGCCGAGTACTGTTCTGCCAGATCTCAACTATTCGATTCCCTTCGGGCCCGAGGAAGATCACCCAATGTCCCGGTTCGAGATGTACTAGCAAGCCGCGATATTCTCTACATGTCCCTTATATACACGTTCCTCAAAACCATCAATATCCAAATTTAAATGCCCCTATCTTTTCTCTTATTATTCCCAGAAGTGCCCTCTTCCGCCTACCGTACCCCAACGATGGTTTGATACGACTCCAAGACGAGACAAAACATCTGTCGAATGAACCAACAACACGAGATCTACAGTACAACATCACACGCGCAGCGCGGTGTGTTCCCGATCCGTATCTGAGCCGTACTACGAAATCGTCTGGAGGAACCCCTGCCGGCTCGAGGATAACCGCCCGGCGTCCCAATACTTGATACATCCGTTCGAATCTGTAATCCTGGCCGTTGATTCCTGATGCCGGAAACTGAAGTTTATATCCCCCCCCCCGTTCAGTCTTGTCCACCCTCTCTCCCATGTCTCTGATACACAGATGTATGTCTTCACCCCCTTCTCCCCTTGAATATCTTCCCAAAATTTATGTGCCCCCCTATCTTCTAGTTTTAGTTGAACAATATTTAATCTCGTTAAGAAATGCGCAACAGTACCACTACTTTAAAATAGTCCTAATTAATTCCCCTTAATCTTGAACCACTCTTTCTAGTTATCTCTAGTTAATAAGCTTGTAAAATGTTCCGCTTAGTTAATAATTATTTTTTCTACAATTTCCCTTCTAAAAATCATAAAGTGAATTACTATACCAAGAACACACAAATGACCCGTCCCCCAAATCTTACGAATATTATATTAAACCCTCTTTTATATGTATAAGTTAGCTGTAGTTTTTTTTTTTAGTTTCATTATATAAAACAAAATAATATTGAAATGTGTAACCCCCTAGTTTTAAGAAATTCAAAATGTAAAACAATGAAAAAATGGCACCTTTAAGCTAACGCATACGTGCCTTATCAAATAAACAAATTGAAAAAAAAAATGATTCAGTGATCGAAACCCAAAACTTCATGAAGTATTTAAAATTATTAAATTAAAATTTGTGTTTGCTATTGAAATTGACAAAATGATAGTATCGCCTCTTTGACGATTGTTTACTTTTTCGGTACCACTTATCAGCATTGAAGTATCGCCCTTACGTTTTTTTACAATACCAATTTTACAATTGGTGGGGGTTTGGTGAAAATCGATCTTACTGTCCAAACGGCATAATTCCGAAACCGTAATATTTGAAGTTTTAAAATTATGCAGAATTAATTTTTCAGACAATAGTAACAGAGTTCGTGTCTTTAGCGAATTTGTTGAGACTTTATTGTAGTCATGAATATTAACCTGAGAAAATTCACCATAAATACTTCTTGGACGATATACCGTCAAAATTATTTTATCAAATGATGCGCTGTTTAATGTTTGTAAAACTCATCGAAGATACTAAACCTCCGAAATTGGCGGTTTCAAAATGATGCTATCTTGACCTTAAATTACTGTTTTTGAATATTTTACCTATACATATAATTGGTCATACAACAAAAATCAAACGCTCATCAAAATCGATCAGAACCTGCTAGAGTCGAATGGAAAGCGTCATTTTTCATAAATTTCTCTCTACATTCGGAAATTGTTATCCTCGTTATTAATCATATTACGTTTTCGTCTCAACTCGACGCATTCCCAAAATAAAAACCTGTTTTAATCCACCTAGTGGTGCAATTGTGCTTGTCTCATTTGTCCAGACTACGATTCCATGGCTGGTTATGTTCAATACAATGGTGGAAATGAATATTTAATGTTCAGCACGATTTGCACATACATACAACGGATCGACAGCCACGATCTTGAGATACTATGTGATACTGAAACATCGCTTGAAACCAGCGGCGGATCATGGAGAAAGATCCGGGAGGTCCAGGTCCTGCCGAAAATTTTCAACTTGTTAAGAAATTTTAAACTAGTTTTAATTTTAAAGTAGCAACCCCTCACTGCATACTTCCTCCGGGCCGGTATGATTGACGATTTTTAGAGTGATTGCATAACCTTTCTATATGAGAAAGGCAAAAATGTACCAAAGTCCAAAAAATCAATTTTTGTCAAACAGCTCAATGTTTCATGCATTTTAAAGTCATTTGGCATCAAAAATACAAATTTGATTTTGAAAAGTTTTCATTTCAGTTTATATGGGAATTTGCTGTGTGATTGCACTCTTCAACTCGTAACTCCGGAACCGGAAGTCCCATCAATTAAAAAATCAATAGCTGCCGATGGGAAGGTTGTAGCTTTCATTTGAGACTAACTTTGTGCAAATCGGTCCAGCCATCTTTGAGAAACAGAGGTCACATTTTTTCCACATACACACATACATACACACACAGACATTTTCCGATCTCGACGAACTCAGTCGATTGGCATATGACACTCGGCCCTCCGGGTCGGGATTAGATTGACGAATTTTAGAGTGAATGAGAAAGGCAAAAACATTTTTAGCAAATGTTGAAAGTTATGCATCTTTTTGGTGAGCAGTTCTATGTTTCATAGACGTTAAATCAATTTTAACTACGCTTCCTATTAAATAAAGACCCTTATTACAGTACATCTCTACAAAAACGAGCTCAATTTGAAAAGAAATCCGAGGATTATGATTGATTACAGAACTCTGGAATTTTCTATTGGAATGTTTTCAGGCAGGAATTTGATATTGATGCAATTAGACAACTGTGAAATCAAGACCAATAGATCAGTTACATATCAGGATCACATTCCGACAATTTATCAAAAGTCCTCATGATGTTTACAACAACAGGTTATCAATCTACGGATCAGATAATTGTTATTGTAATATTGAATTAAATCAGTCTGCATCAATAAATTTTCAACTTCAATCCAATATTTTTTTTGGGTGTGGTGGAAGAGGAGGGGGATTGTATGGTGCTAAACCCCAAAACCTTCTCTTAGCTATGCCGTTGCTTGGAGTTATTTATTTCGCTTTTCATTTTCCGATATGTTTCAGATCGATCCAATGGTTATAAGTTTGAAAAATTGCAGTCAGAAGGTTCGCACAAATGAACATTTTTGTACTGATAAGTTATCAAGTTCCTTCCAGACAACTTGGAAGTGTTCGGTGATTATTTCTAGCTGTTGTAGATAGTAAAATGAAATGCAAAATTCGTTTTATCGAAATAATGTTTAGGTAATTTCAATGGATTATTACTATACTGAACAATAAATAGGCGACAAAGAGTAATCAACAAACAACAAGCCATAACTTTTAAAGTATTCAAAATGGATATTTAAAGTCTTTAGTAAAGTTATTCGCAAAAGTAAGAGCTACAAATTTGCTGAAGACATCATTTCGATATAATCACATCCAAGAAAATTTGTGAAAATATCTCACTCATAGGGGGATTAATCAGCAAAAGCACAATACCAAAAGAAAGGGCATATTGCCTTCATTAAATTCTCCTAAGATACTATTGACCTAAAATAAGCCGTTTTGGCGTTAATAATAGATTACATGTTTTTGGTCATATTTCTGGCAATGGGAAATGATAAAAATCTTTCGTCCGCATTTAATGTTAAATATCTCTTTTGATAATAGTCCGATTTCAACAATCTATAGCTTGTTCGAAAGGTACTCGTTAAAGCTGTCTAAAAACATATAAATTGTTAATCTATGTTGCCTATTTCGGCAGAAAATTGAAAAAAACTGCAAAAAACGCCATTTTTACGCATTCAAACATTCATATCTTGGAAACTAAACATCAGAATCAAAAACAAATTAATAGCGTTCATACTGTTTTTTAGTTCTTTCATTTAAAATTGGTTTGGATAAGATCGGTTCAGCCATTGCTGAGAAACACGAATGAGAATTTGTCCGTTACATACACACACACACACAGACACACACACATACACACAGACATTGTCCCAAATCGTCGAGCTGAGTCGATTGGTATATAAGACTCGGCCCTCCGGGCCTCGGAAAAAATCTTGAAAGTTTGAGCGAATTCTATACATTTCTTTTATAAGAAATGTAAAAATGTAGGTGATTAGAACCAAAAAGTGTTGCGTTTACTTTCAGATTTTTTTTTGAATTTTCGGGTAACATTTCCTTTTGGATAATGGCAGTTGGGAAGTTTCTGAATGACGTAAATTGATGATAGGCGTTTTTTTGAAATTCAAGATGGCGGCTTCTGGTTACAACAAACACTTAAAACCACCGTTAATATAGGTGTCATTTGAAAGGTAGTGTTTAGTAGAAGGCAAAAAATGATGGTTGGAGCCATTTAAAAATCTAAGATGGTGGATTCCGATTATCACAAAACACTGAAAACCACCATCAGCATGGGTGTCATTTGAAAGGTAGTAATTAGTAGATGGCAAAAATTGATAATTGGCGCCATTTTGAGTTCAATGATGGCGGCTTCCGGTTACTACAAAACATTGAAAACCATCATCAATATGGATGTCAATTAATATGTAGTGTTTAGTAGAAGGCAAAAATTAATGATTGGCGCCATTCCGAAATCCAAGATGGCGGCTTCCGGTTGCCACAAAACACTGAAAATCACCACCAATATGGGTGTCATTCGAAAGGTAGTTATTAGAAGAAGGCGAAAATTGATGATTGGTTCCATTTGGAAAACCAAGATGGCCGCTTTCGGTTATCACAAAACACCGTAAATCACCATTAATATGGATTTCATTGGAAAGGTAGTAATTAGTAGAAGGCGAAAATTGACGATTGGAGCCATTTGAAATCCAAGATGGCGGCTTCCGGTTACCACAAAACATCAAAAACCATTATCAATATGGTTGTCATTTGAAAGGTATTGATTAGTAGAAGCCAAAAATCGACGATTGGCGCCATTTTGAAATCTAAGACGTTGACTTGGTTTGTTTGATAGAGCCAATCAAACGAATTTTCATGCGAGAGGTGACAGAATGGGGTCAATACACTGACAAAATTGGGGGTAGACTGAATCAGGCACAGGTTTGGCAGCCCTGTCAGATTTCTGCGCGTATCCTGTCGGGTTAGTTCAGCTAGGACAAACTCGGTTTCGCTCGCGTTTTCTGGCAAATTTTGACAGGAACCGAGCTAAACCCTGGCATAACTCGGATATAAACTGTGTAAAGATCCTGGCAATTCCTACCTGGTAGAATTTAGCACGAATCGAGCAAAACATCTGACAAAGATGTGGCAGGAACCGTACAGAGATCTTGGTCGTACATTTCTGGCTCGATTCTGGATAAAAGTGAGCAGCATCGGTTGGTTTGACCGCTTCTGTCAGAAACGGTTGTTGCATTTGAGCGAATTCGTTGCCAGAATTCTCGCACAAATCGCGCAAAATGCTCGCAGAAACTCTGTCAGCATCAATTTCGCTGTGTTCAACTTTTGCTAACTTTCTGCTTGCCACGCTGACCGGGCGGTGGCTGATAATATCGGGTCTTCCCTATATTTCTAAGTACTTCGATAACTATGTTTCTAGAATCATCCATTTCGTAAACTAGCATACGGTGAAATGGAAATCGTCGTACTGACGCTCTTCCTTTTTTCAAATCATCTATCTATTGCTTTTAACCCTTTCATGTCCAAAGTTTTTCTAGTGCATGCAGGGTTTCAAAACTATTTTTCCTTGAAAACAGTGAGGTTAAGAAACACGAAATCATTTTTCATAAAGATAAGAGCTTCCCTCGCAGCGCTAGAAGCTGCTCAATTTCTACTTTCTAATGGTCAATTCCCCTAGAATATTCGATTTGAAACAGATTTTGCTTAGTGACCGCACCCCACAACCCATAACTCTGGAATCGGAAATCGGATCGAGATGAAATTTAATAGCCATTTACGGCGATAAAACACCTTTCATTTGAGACCAAGTTTGGTCGAATCTCCGGGAAACAAATGAGACTGTAATTCTGAATTTGGATACTTCCGCCGGGGCTTCCGGAACCGACGATGGTGGCCAATGTGACCAAAGAGACTTTTAATGGCTGTTAGTGACCTAGTACTACAAATCTAAGTAGATGTGGCACCATTTTGAAAAAGTTTTCACCTTTATACATTCATTACAGAAATTTTAAAAACGACATTGTCTAGCTAATCGTACTCTTCACTCTGCAATTCCGGAACCGGAAGTCGGATCCATTATAAATTCAATAGCAGCCTATAGGAATGTTGTACCTTTCATTTGAGACTAAGTTTATGAAAATCGGTTCACCCATCTCTGAGAAAAGTGAGTGAGATTGCGGTCACATACACACACAGAATTGACGGATTGTATCGAATGGTATATGTCACTCGGGCCTCCGGGTCTCCGTTTAAAAGACGGTTTTCAGAGCAGTTTTCTATTGAGAAAGGCAAAACGTAAATCGTATGAATAATTTGTAGCAAATAGTGGCACATTTTGCACTTTTATAATTAGTGGCTCATGTCCCTTCAGATTTGACCGCACTTACCGCTTGATGACGTCCCAGTTTGATATTTCTTTTGAGTGTTTTGAGAAAACTGAGAAAACGAAAATCGTCAACGCAGGCCTGGATACGGTTAAAGAAATATAAACAAATTTTGGTATCCTCGCATCGTTGTCCGGAGCAGTTGGATATGTAAGGATATTTATTATTTTTAATCTAGTCCTGTAATTTAATTCTATTAATCGAATCGTATATTTAAAGCATTGTCATCAATAACCCCAGGGTTGAAAAATTGATTCGGTTCTGTGACTTCGAATCTAAAGACTATGGCGTGCGGCATCGAAGAATTTATTCCGTGCACTTTAGGTCGTCTTGTTTCAAACACCTATTAAATCTATCTAAAGGGTAAATGTTGCAAAATTACACAAACTAAACATTAAAAATCTGACACGTTTCGTTTTGTAGATGATGATCGAGTTGCACTTTTTGTTGCCAACGAACGGAAAACAGCGACCAGCTGCTGCATTTGCTCCACCACTCGTTTTTTCTAAGAGATCAGAGATGTGTATTTTCGCTCTGCAGTTTGTTGCTTTTAGCTAAATAGTTGAAGAAATTTTTCTCCTCAAAATATTTGGTAAGTAAATAAGAACAGTTTTGCATGTAATATAAGTTGTTATCGTGGGCGTGGAAACGACATTTATTCATTATTACTTATGGATACACTGGAAGATAAACTAATGGCGTTTTCATTTTTGACTCAGCACTACACCAGTGTAGTCGAAAAAACAAAAGCGCCATAAGACTAATTTAATTTCTACCACTTTTTATAGATTATTTCTGCTGCCTCTGCACTCCTTGCTGTCGTTCGATTCCGTTCACGTAGCTTCGACGTGCTGCCTCGTGGATCATCAACTCGTTGGTAGCGAGCCGCGTGGCTTGTTTCGATATTCCACCTATTACTATGGGCCTTGGTTGCGTTTAGATGACCTCGCATCTGCGTGGTGACTTCAGGTATGGTTAAGATGATCGGTCGTGGTATAACGTATATATAATAACATTTTTTGCAGGAAACTATTCAGTCATGTCAAACTGAGGCTTCCAATAGTCAACACCGGTGAAACAACGTCATCTCGGTTATTGACTTCAGATACATCGAGCAATACGGAACATTTGAACAAGACTGTAGCTTACCCGAGCTCCGAGCCACTACAATTCCATTTGACTTTAGTCATACCGGCTGGAATATAATATAGAATTCTGGCTGTCTAAGAGACAAGTATTTAAATTGTGCATTCATTTTTTTTTGTTTTTTGTTGATGATTGATTCATTTCAAATATATTTGTAGTTGGGACTGTGGCCACATTTGCAATTATGGCGCCACTGACATATGAGCAAGCGTATGGGGGATAGACCACTAGTGAATAATTGTTCTTAAACCTGAGGGGTAACCACCCATATTGAAGTATTTTGTTACCAGCCGCCATCTTGGATTTCAAAATGACTTGTTCCCCAAAAGTGAGGAGATGCACTTTAGTCCATTTTGAGTAGGATTCTACCCAAAATTAGGTAACGGCTGGTAAGCGTGTGTATGTTTTTTGGATTAGCCCAGTTAAGCTCAGCCGAAAATGAACCGGAATTCTGGCTTCTTCCAGTTCGTATTCCGGCTCCAGTGACACAACCGATTCTAGTTAGAATCGGTTGTGTCACTGGAGCCCGTGTACGAACTGGAACCAGCCAGAATTCCAATTCATTTCTGGCTGAACTTTACTGGGAGTGTTGGAATAAACATAGAAAACATCGAAATGTCATTCGTCGGTTGAATTGCTTGAAAGATACAATCGCTGCAAAAATTTGCTTGCGAGCTTCATTTTTAACTTCACTTCCGCTTTCGGCAATGTTGCTCGATCGCTGTCATCTAGTGAGTCTTTTCCATCTTGTCAGCCGTCGCAAATAGGTGAGTTGTGATCCGGCGCTCGTGCAATAAACTTGTATTTATCTCGAAATATTTGATTATTAGTTGAAAAATAGTAAAAATGGCTAAATTGATTAAATATTTAACTTGTCTTGTACTATGTTTGTACAATACTTCAATGAATAATATGGGAAAGATTTGATTTTGTTTGCCAAAACGTGTTTAGGTCGGAAACTCCATCTTTGTTAGTTTGTTTTTAGTAATAATTACTATTCTAATTATTCTAATCTTCCTTTTCTTGGTTCATTACAGATTACAATGGCCGATACATCCTCCCATTTGAACTGGTTGATCATCCGTGATCATAACGCGTTCCTCTTGAAAAGGCGTAACATCAAGAAGGCGTTCAGTACGGTAAGCTTATATTCACGTTAATTTTCAGAATGCAATCAGCATGTTTCCGACGGAAGTACCTTTAATGATGATACATTTTACCACCGAGATCGCTGAATGTTCTTTGGAACGGTCCTGTTGATAACATTTGCTACTTCTGATTCGTTTATGTATTCCGTCGGATATAAACAATGCTTCTGATTGTCTGCTTTTACTTGTGAAAGACAACGCGATAACAGCTTTTCCTCATTCTCATAGAACACAACACTTCTTTATAGGAGCCTAACAACCTGACCAATCTGAGCTCGTACCGTTACAGCGGACTGGTTCACAAGAAGACGATCGGAATCGTGCCCGCCGATAAGGGAATTAGTGTGGTCTACAAGAGGCCAAAGAAGCACGTAAGTTTTGTTTCTATACGCATATTTTAGTACTGGAAATATTTAGATCTCCGTGAGGAAATGGTTTACTGAAAGTCCTGTGAATTGACTACGTCCACTACCCAATACTGATAGAAGGCTAAAACATTTCTGTAGAAATGGTTTCAAATCGTAGCAGACAATTACGTTTGAACTTTCTCATTCTAGACCAACCCGGCCAAAGCAACCGTGAAGGTAACGTTGAAACACCGTCCCCGTCGTACGTTGAAGAAGCTGAAGAATATCATCAATGGTAACCGCTACCGACGGGACTTGCGTCAGGCTGCTCTGCGTCGTGCTAGCGCTATCCTGCGTTCTCAGCGACCGACTACAGCCAAGAAGGGCAAGGGTGCTGCTACCACTTCGGGAAGTACGGCAACCGCAGCTGCTCCCAAGAAGGCCGAGTAAACTTTTCTGACGGGAGGAATTGTTTTGCGTCGCGGGAGAAGTTTGTTCTATCAGTGATTACTTCTGGTAAACATTAAAACTGAACAGTCGTACGCTCTGTGAGTATGCGGCAGAAAATAAAGGTGATGAAAAATGGAATATTTGTTTTGATTTGCGTTCTGTGTCCATCATGAAAGGGGAAGGAACGTATTTGAAATGAAGTTTCACTGGGAAGGATAGTCGCTTTGCTCCTTGACGACACGATTTGGTTAGGTTTGGATATTAGATACTTTTAACAATTGTTTTTGCTCAAAGTATTACGCAGAAAAATATTAGCATAAATAAACAAATTTTGGTTTTAAATAACTATTTTCCAGTTTGATATAGTGACAAACAAGATTCAGGTTTGATTCAATCAATAATATTGCTTGAAATTACCAACAAATTCATTTGTTGGCTTTTCAATAGTTTCAACTAATTCTAAGATTCTGTTGTTTTTCAAACAAGGGATCAGTTCGATCTAAAAATTTTTTATATTGTTTCAACAATGTTTCTGTTTAAAATGCAAACAGACGTATTTGTTGAACTAAACCAAATACATGATTTCGCGAAACGCTCATTTCAGTTTAAAACAGTCATTCATCAAGTTTGAAAGACCACTAAACGTTTTGTTGTTTCAAAAAGGCCTGATTCTTCTGTGTGTACGTCTTGTGAGTCAGTAACAGTCGCTAACAGTACATTTACAAATTATAAACTTCGTTAGTTTGCATAATATTTGCATTTTAAATTAGTTTATTGTAATAAGCTAACATTTCGAGACAAATAAACTTCCGCTGTAATGTAGGCAAATTAATAGCAATAGACAATCAAATGCCTACATTATGGCGTTCTTTATAGCTGATTTTATGAGGCAAACACGCTATGTTACATAGTGTTACTTTCCGAACCCGTGCCCAATCATAATGACATTTCTCGACAAACATATGATTACGGCCTAAAAGCCAACTGTCAAAATCCACTTTGAATGGAAATTCCGGACAAACCGTTACACGCCAATCACAGATGTTGATAATAAACGAAAGAGAAAAGCTTTCTCTTTCATAAACTGTTGTGAACTGTGTTCGACTAGTAACGGTTTGTCTGGAATTTCCATTCAAAGTGGATTTTGACAGTTGGTTTTTAGGCCGTAATCATATGTTTGTCGAGATTTGTTGCACTCTAAATTTACTATAGCCGAAGAGCTGTTTTTAAGGAAGTCTGTGAACAGCCACCGTAGATAAAGAGCGCATCAAAAATCATTCCAATCGAGCTAGTGCTCGGAAAGTAACTATGTATCAGAGCGTGTTTTGCCTCATTGACACACAAGTTCGCTACTATAACCCGAGACATGAACCATGACTGTGGGTGCACCTGCTACGCCACCTTTCCGTGAAAAATATAAACAATTGTAAATTTTTCCTACAAGAGATCGAAGACTACATATACCTAGGCTGTCTAACGCAAAACTCTAAATAGCCATGCGCCGCCTGTATCTCATAGCATGAACCAAGAAAATGATTTTTATTTTGACATGCACCATACAACTCGCGAATAAAATCAATAGATGCGCAGTAAAAACGTAATATTTCTTAACAAAAAACTGGAGGCACGGGGAAGAAAGTTGATTTTCTTTAAATTCCAGTCTTATTTTTTGTAAATAAATAACTTTTATCAAATATCTTTAAATTACGATTAAAATTTTTCAATCGGTGCAAAAACACTTTTCTAACCCTTTAACGATTGAATTTGGTTCGCAAATGATACTTTTAAAGAGAAATTAACGATTTTTATAACGAAAATTTTATTTTGCTTGTATTTTGACAGCTCCATTAACAAACATGATTATTTTGACTGCAGCGCAGCCCTATGTATCGTTTTGTCGTTAGACAACGAATTAGGAAGACTGATATCTCTTCCCTTCCTCCATACAAACGGGAAGCGACAGAGGTTACAGCGCCTCTATTGGAGCAAGGTAGGAAGCTTAATGTAAAAATGGATATGTGTGTGCATCACTATGGGAAGTAGCACCTTTACCCGCAAGTGGCGTTGCTGATACTGTCTCCAGATTCTGGACAGAGTTGCCAGTCTTCTTGATATGCAGTCTTCGTTTAAACGCAAAGACAATTTTTAAAACAGAATTTTATTGATAAGTATAGTTTACCAAAAAAATATTAGCGCATTTCCCCAAAATTCCACACGGCCTTTCAGAATTGAAAGGAACGGCCGCACTCCATGAAACGCCGCGCTTAGCCCATCTGTCATAATATTGTGATTTAGCATAGCGAAGGGCTGAATGATAACACAAGTTGTTCCAAAAAATAGCCCTGCGTTATGCAACGCTTTGCGCAGGTTGATTATAGCAGTTGAAAGTGGTGCCAAATTCACAACGTTCAGTATAATTATTTTTAGACTACAGAATTGATAAAATTGGTCAAATGAGTTAAACTAATCAATCAAATAATGTTTTAAAAACTGTCCTTGCGTTTAAACCAAAATGGAAGGCTTATTACTACCACTACATTACTTAATTTCAAGCGCAAATAGCAAATACAAGTGCTAGTTAAACCAAAAATTTACTGGCAACCTTTCAGCGGCATTTAGAAAGCAGTTGGTGCAGCGCACAGTGGCACGACGAGTGACAAAGCCCCAAAAATCAATGTCTTGTTATTCTTTTGTAAATATTTATTTTATTTTTCTCTCAGTTTGAATAAAGGTATCTCAAAATTTTACTATAATCGGATGAAAAATTAATTTTTAACATGTCGTTGAAGCAGGTCATGTCAAGGATTTCTGTTCAATTCAATTAATTAGAATTTTTAGTACCTTAGAGTTTCAAATGGCGATAGCAATTATACTACACAGCCGATTGGAGCAATTTTAAGTGCATTGAAAAGAAGAATGAATATGCTAAACTATACATGGGAGATTTTTGTGCAAAACTGATTTACGTTTGTTCTGCATAAAAAATCCAATTAAAAAAGTTTTATATCATATCAGTAATTTATCTTTATACATCTTCCAATTTTTGAGATGGTCTCCCATGGGTCACTTGTCATGAATCTGACTCAAAATTTAGTATAGTTTCAAGATATATATGGCTCATCTTGCGCTCTCTTGCGCCGAAGTTGGTGTATCTATATTTTTGAAAATACCCATATGGAGACGCCCTATAGCTCATAAATCTCCTTACAAATTAATTGCCTAAACAACATCATATTACTGAAAAATTAGTGATTCCATTTCTGCTATCCGATGAAATTGGCTACTATGATTAATGTTTATATTAACCCTTCAACGACCAACGCATTCAAATGGGTTTAAATAAAAGTAGTTGAAAAAATGAAATATGGAATATCAAAACTGATAGCAGAAATGAATTCAGCTACCCAAAATTAGTTAAAACCCCAAGTTTTGGCCACATAAACCAATTTTTATAATTTTTGTCACAACTTTATATGAACAGGTGCCACTGTGCGGCGTGTACGTTTCGGCGAAGACTGCATCAAGGTACTTAGAGTTCTAAGGGGTCTTCGGCAGTAACTAGGCGAGGAGTGAGGTAAGCATGCAACAGACTGCGGGGAAGAAAAATGACAGCGAACCACTTTGTTTACCCTCTGAAATCAAAGCAAACATATGGAGAGAACTAGTAAACAATGTTGTTAGCTGTCGTTTCTAAAACCAACATGGCTGATCAGCGTTTTTGAGGATCGTATCACCTGAGAATAAAAACTCCTTGGACTGCATATCAAGAAGGCTGGCAACTCTGTCCAGAATCTGGAGACAGTATCAGCAACGCCACTTGCGAGTAAAGGTGGTACTTCCCATAGTGATGCACACACATATACATTTTTACATTAAGCTTCCTACCTTCCTCCAATAGAGGCGCTGTAACCTCTGTCGCTTCCCGTTTGTATGGGGGAAGGAAAGAGATATGTCTTCTTAATATGTAGTCTTCGGTTTAAACCAAAATGGAAGGCTTATTACTACTGCAAATAGAAAATACAAGTACTAGTTACACAAAACTGGCAACCTTAGAGCGGCGTGTACGTTTCGGTGAATGTCTCAACACGCTTATCCTCGGCTACTCATTGCAACTAAAACGCTTTTACTCAAACGTGAGTAAAATTTGTTTGATAGTTCAGTATGATGTGTGATCCAAGTAAGTCATCTTAATCCGACATTGGTACTACATCATTCCGAAGAGTCTCACTCAGATACTTCGATCAGACATCATATTGAAATTTCAAACAAATTTTACTCATTTTTGAGTAAAAGCGTTTTAGTTGCAATGAGTAGCTGAGGAAAAGCGTGAATACCCTTTTTAGACAATTAGGGAATCCATTAGACGTTTGTTTGACAATCCAGCGGTGGATTCTGTCAACAAGTCTATACTCCCCTGCGAACAGAAAAAACTCGTCCGACAAACATCTTTCGTTAGTCCGACTCGTTTGATGTTGGATCGAATCAACAATATTGTCGGACATCGCACCCGTCGGAATAACGTCAGAAGAAGTAAACAAAAAATAATCAACTGATCAGAAACGTCTCATGGATTGCCTAATAATCGTTAACGTTAGTCCAATGCGTTGGATGTTTATTCAATGAACGTCCGACATCTTCAACGGGGCGTTGCTGTTAAACTGGCGTAAACGATTATTGTCAAAAAGGGCAATTAAACGTATTATGAACTGAACAATTTAGATCGCCATTATGGCACGTAAAAAGCTGGATGAGTTCAAATCCTAGGTACCTTTTGCATCCAGTTAACGCAGTTTGCTGCGTTTTAAGTACGATTCACACGACACATCAGGCTTCCGTCACCGGTACGGAACGTCAAGATTAGTCAAATGCAGTCCAATTGAGGCATTCACACACAACATCAACGACACGGAACGTTTTGATGTATGGCACGTGTGAACGGGCACAAGAGAAACACATTTAACTTATCTTGACGGAACCGTGACGTCCTGTTGACGTTGATGGAAGCTGATGTATCGTCTGAATCGTACTTGGCGTGTCAGGTGCCTCCCAGTGAGCAAATTTTCTGGCAGAGACCGCTCTGCTAGATTTCTGTAATGTGGTTTTCGTTTGAGGCGAAACTGAGTCAGTTCCTAACCCCAACTGCTGTCAAAATGTATGAACTGACAGCAGTTGGGGTTAGAACCTGACTCAGTTTCAGGTTCAAGCGAAATCGCCATAAGTCTTAGTTTGGCAGCTCTGTCAGATTTCTGCGCGTATCCTGTCGGGTTAGTTGAGCTAGGGCGAACTCGGTTTCGCTCGCGTTTTCTGGCAAATTTTGACAGGAACCGAGCTAAACCCTGGCATAACTCGGACGTAAACTGTGCAAAGATCCTGGCAATTCCTACCTGGTGGAATTTAGCACGAATCGAGCAAAACATCTGACAAAGATGTGGCAGGAAGCGTACAGAGATCTTGGCCGTACGTTTCTGGCTCGATTCTGGATAAAAGTGAGCAGCATCGGTTGGTTTAACCGCTTCTGTCAGAAACGGTTGTTGCATTTCAGCGAATTCGTTGCCAGAATTCTCGAACAAATCGCGCAAAATGCTCGCAGAAACTCTGCCAGCATCAATTTCGCTTTGCTCAACTTTTGCTAACTTTCTGCTAGCAACGCTGACCGGGCTCTTGGGGGTTAGTCCGCCTCAATGTCGTATATACAGGTCTGGCAAACATGGCACTTTGGTATTCGTAAGATGAATCTTACATGAGTGGTTGAGTGATCACAGTATAAATCGACTTGCTTTCGTCATAGCTGTCGTTCCGCTCCCATTGAATCGTGTAACCGCTATGACGTCGACTCGTTGTGCTTCTGGATTGTTTACATATTTTTGGTTGCCAACACTAGCAAATCGTGTGTTCTGCCACACCTATATATACCTCATTGAGTCCGCCTACCTTCACGCCTGTTATCGTTCACGTCCATGGTGCTGCTTTCTTGCAATTAACGGTCGGATGCTCTTGTTTTTACCGGTCGCTGATGAGTGCCCGGGGGCCATGACATCACCAAATTACCACAAAAAATGCCTACACTGACGCAAATATACTTAAGAATTTCATAAGTCGCAACTTATGAAGCATCACAATTTTGATTTCATTGAACGCTTATGCATTTCACAAGTTCGTCCTATGGAATTTATAGACGTATGTAGTGATGTTCATAATCGTATTATTGTGCAAACGTCATAATTTTACCATATGAAATCAGTGAAAATAGGAAACTAGGCATTTTTTGAAGTGGATTGAATTTAATGTTCTTTTTTCAAATTTGGGGAAATGAAATGTAAGTAAATATTCTTCGTAACTCATTGCTCCATATTTTACATTACTTTCATAAGAAATGTATTGAATTTTCTATAACTTTCAAGACTTTCTTTTCCATTCATTTACAGCTTATTGGAAATATTATGAGACTTCACAAACTCATCAAAACATCAAGCTAGAGATAAGTGCTCCTTATTCATGTGAATTAATTCGTCTAAATAAAAAATATATGTTTTGAAATAAAAAATATGTTGAGTTAATATTTTCTCGAACTAGCGCCATATAATTACATCTATGGATTTCATAACATCTCATTTATTAAATTTATATTCAAGCATGATGATTTACATAAGCACAGTCGCATGAAAAGTATAAATATAACTTAAAAATTTCATTAGCATGACTTATGAAAATTCTAAGTGACTCGATGGCCATTTTTTTCTTCGAGTCATAAGTCAAACTTATGATTTTCATATGAGATACTTGTGGCGCCGAATCATGAGTGATTCTTAAGGAATTCATTAGTTATTTTATCTCGGTGTATGAGTTCAATATATGGGAGCTGTCAAGTTGTCACCGGGGTGTGACCGACTTCATCAGAGTTTGCTTCGGTTGTTGATTTGGATGCGCTAAGCGCAATCGTTGTTGCTTCGATGTTGGTAGTTGGTTTCGAACCACGGCTTACATATACTAGGCTAGCTCGTTAGAGTGTAAACATTTGACGAAAGCGCGTCATAGAAATCGTCGGCGAAAACAATTACATGAAATTCATGTATTGTTCGCTGCTAACATGAAATTCATATATTGTTTGTTTGCTGGTAAATAATAAGGAAGCTATGCGGATGTCCAAAACCTTTGCTATGATCAGAAAATTACGGTGGGATATGTTTTCTATGGCACGCATCCAAATTCCTGATTTACGCTAATAATCACATAGATGCACTGATTATCCACTGTGTCTAGTGTAATTATGGCGTAATTTACGTCAAAAATCCATTGCACACTATTTTTTCCACCGTAAGAGCTCAAATATTGTCAATTAACAACTCTCAAGAAATCCGTTTGTTTATCTCAACGATTTCTCTGACGTCACCGAAACCTGTCAATCCGCGGAATAGCAAGCCTCTTTTCTGTGAGCCGTGGTTTCGAACATTTTTACTGCCTGATTCGCATTCCGTGTTGTAATTCTTCGTAAATTCGGGGGGCCAAGATTTGCTGTTTCAAAAACAATGTCATCTGAGCTACCTAAGCACAAACTTCGAGCTTAGAGCAAATTGTCTGTCGGATGATTTCTGTGTTAGTCCTTGCTTATTGTGAGCCAAACCAGGTATTGGAGCTAAATGACTCGGAACAGATTTGCATAGTTCAAAAATAAAACATGAACTTTTTGCATTTGCTCATTGAGATCTTCCTATTAGCCACCAATCAGAGGACTATTCGGAGCTAAAACTAATGTGGTTTTGGTTTGAGACAAAACTGGAGTCAGTTTAGAACCCTTACTGTTATCAAAAGGCATGTACTGACGCAGTGGTTTAATTCAGAACCTGACTCAGTTTCGGGGTGAAGACGATTTACGTACCTGATATGACTTGTCTATAGAAACTGCAATCAATTCGAAAAGGCTTTTTCACTAACTAGTTTACTAGTGACATGCATCACGTTCCGTTTTCTTTTAATTGTTTTATGTTTGGGCCATCTTAATCAATTATAGAATCAACAATTCAACACTCGAATATCTTTCCACCAGTTCTGTGAGTAATGATACTTCTGCAACTCGATCCCACCCATTGGCACACTGTAGAAGTAGTGGCCCAGTTTCCGCCTTGGCAGCGATGTCTCCAGCAGGTGTACTGGAAAGCAGTCCAGCGACGGCGTCCAGTCACAGTGCGGAGGTAGCATACGACGTTTCCATCCGACTCGTTTGTACATAGATTGCTACAAAAAAACACGAGAGCATATAATCTCCAAACAATGGCATTATTAATGGACACTTACCGCATCGTCACGTTGGAAAACGATCAGCTCCACAAAGGGAGATTTCTCCGGATGATGCGAGAATATGCGATATACACCCTCGGAGTGAATGTAGTAAATTTTTAAATTGTTGGTATAAAAATACCGCAGAAAACGTGCTTCCTCTCGAGCCATCAACTCTTCATTGAACACACAGAACTCTGCCTTTTTACGCCAGGGAAGCATTTTGGTCATCCGGATTTGACCCCATAGGGTTCCGTAGCAGAGCATGTGCGTTATTCCCTGGCGATCGAGAATTTGATGAACTCTGCAATAAAAGTGCATACTAATAAGCTTGAATAGTTTTCCGGACAATCAAACGAATACAGACTTCTCGAAGAGATGTTCCAATTCCGCCCGATACGTCTCGGATACGTTGCAGGTATGCATGAATCGCTGCAGATGGGTCTGACTGCCATTATGTAAAACTATCTGCCACCGGGCTATGTAGAGGAAGGCAACTAGCAGACAAATCAAAACCACCAGCTTGTACAGGGAGAAACGAATCATTCTACCCTTGAACAGTGCCATTCGAAAGGTGGAATTGCTGCTAACGCTGTGTCCATTTGTGCAGATTCTCGGATAATACTGATAATATTTGTATGGCTATTGTAATGCAAATATCGGAAATCTGTCGATAGAGGCAACTGTCAGCTGGTACGCTGTGCGACAGATGTATACTGTTGAAGTAAACATTAAGGTTGCACAGAGAATGCGTAAAATTCGCAAACCAAAAAAGCAGTTTTTTTCCACACCGTATGTCAGATCTTCATAAAAATCAATCAGCGTATGTAGAATGTTGTTACTGTACTGCTGATTGATTTTTATGAAAATCTGACATACGGTGTGGAAAAAAACTGCTTTTTTCGTTTGCGAATTTTACGCATTCTCTGTGCAACCTTAATACGCTAATTTTAACGTTTACTACGCATGCGCTAAATCTAACGCTTCCGGCAAACTACTAATATTATAATAGCAAAGTTGTTATGTGTGTGACACCCACCATATACAAATGGTTTGATTACAGAAAAGCTAAATAAAAATTTTATTTATTTTATTTAATGATTCTTTCTACCAATTTGGAATAATAATTTGAACTAACCGTATGTAAATACAACAAGCCAATCGTAGTTCTGATCATCAATCGTAGATCATCATTTCAATTATTCTATATCTTTCCATAGGGAGAAAAGTTTGGGTGAAACCCAATTTTCCCCCTAAGGAGAAAATTGGTTAAAACTACGTTTGCACGTGAAGGGCACAAAATATATAACTAAATTAGTTATAGAGATGCGTTTTGAGTTCCTCTCATCAGAATCCGACACTAACTTAGTGACAGGACTAAGCAAGCGCCGCTAGCTCAAAAAACGGAGATACTGCTGGTGTTCCTGGGTAAACAACTAGTCAAGCGTGATGTCTCGCAAATTTAGTTATAGGTATTGCGCATTTTACGTGCAAACGTGTTTTATTTTCCCCTTAGGGGGAATAATTGGTTTTTCATCTAAATTTTATCCTTAAAATAAAATCATATTCTATCACAATTGCACATTATTAAGGTAGTGACTGCCGCACATATTTTCCACAGAAAGTTATTTTCTATCATGAATGGTTCTCGCTTTAATGTCATTTTGATACGTCTGTCACGTTACACAATTTTCGCAGTGAGTTTGGAGGTTGCCCGACTAATTGAAAAAGTCTTTTCCGTTGGCCCCCAAATTTGCGTGAACACAGTTTTAAGTTGAAGCTTGGAAATCAAAGAAGAGTTTGAAATATAGTTTTCGTGAAGATCTCAATGATCTGTCACGTTACAACCAGAATCTGTCACGTTACAGTTCTGTATTTTTATTGAAGCAAGGATATCGAGACAGTCGTACACAAATCATCTTTGAACTTGAGCTTGTGCGACCACCCCTAGCTGCTACTCCGTTATCGATCAGTAGATAATTATGCTTGGGATTAGCGAAACATCTTTCAATGTGCAACACCTGGTAATCCTAAAGTGTTTCTGATCAATACCGGCGCCGGCCAGGCCCGAACGTAGATCGCGGAAGGAAAGGGAAGGAATGGTTAGTCCGATACTCGCTTTTGCTAGAGGCCGTTATATACTACTGCGCACTCCACAGGTATCACGGGAGGAGGATATTTTTGTTAGTAGAGTATAGAAGTTGGATATACTTCTTCTTTACCGACGCCAGAGAGGTGATTCCACTACTTGGACTAGATATCGATCCACCAATTTCATGGACCGGGGACCAACGGCTTTACATCCCTTCCGAAGGAAGACGTGACCACAGATTTTTTCACCTCAGAAAAATCTCAACGACCTCGGCTGGAGTTGAACCCGGGCCAACTGGAATGAGTGGCGGTCACGCTTACCACTCAACCACCGGCGCCGTCAGTCGTACACAAATCATCTTTGATCTGGAAACTGAGAATTAACGGGAAATTTCATGGTTTTGATGAACAAACGTGAATAACTTATGAAAAGGTCGTAATTTCACGAAGTTTCATTTTGAATTGTAAAAACATGTTGAAAAACATTCTATAACTAAATTATTTACAGACAAAAATTAAATTAAAATTAAAAATTAAAAGATTTTTGAAATATGTTTCAAGTTTTTGTTATAAAATTCTTTATTGTTATATTCTCCACAATGCAATTATATTTTAAACCTTTTTTATTTAATTAAATTTTAAACGCGTTATGTTTTTTAGCGTTTGGTATTTGTGAGTAACTTAGTAAAAGGACGTATTCGTACAACTAGTTTAAAAAAAACAAGAATATTCTGGAAATTTTTTCTGAAGAGCATTTTGCTTCGAAATGATATTTATTTATGGAAAATATTAGGAAATTTAGAATCATACTTAAAGTTGTTGTGCAAAATGCTTTCTTACTAGTAACTTCTTAATAATGCAATCCCTGTTTCTTCTTAGGCCTGCGTTAACAAAAAAAAAATCATTGTTTTTTGCAATTGTATTTTTCAACTTTTTTTGTCTTTTCTTTTTGAAAAATTTCACCAAAAAATATTCACATAGAAGAATTTATTCCCTAGAACTCGCTATCATATAGTTATGAAGCACAAATAAAAATTGCTTGCTTAATAATGCAAAATACTTAGTCTCCCGTATAGATGAAACGTAAAAAGTTTCATCAGAGTCCAAGATGGTCACAATTTTTGACGTAATTGAATCAAACTTGATGCAATTGCTTTATAGCAGAAAGAATCTGTCACGTTGCATAAGATCAATTGTGTTTTCTCAAAAATGAATAAAACTTTAAGGTTTTCACAATACAGTTTCAAAAAGTAGACTCAAAGTAGTAAGAAAAAATGTAGGTTAGATATCGTATGCAAGCTGTTGGTGTGGTCCGCTAAACTTTTTCAAATTTTTGATCTGTCACGTTACAAATTATTTGTTTTTCATTACTTCACAATTAAAAATAAGCATTTTTACATATTAATCTCAAATTTTCAAGCAATATCATCAAATTTAAATTAGACTACGATGGAAAAATGTGGTTCCAGGCAAAAAGTTGAAAATATGGATCTTGTTTACCATTTTATCTCCTTGCGGTCTTTCAGTCATTTTCAGATCATACAAGAAGCATTAACAAACTTTTATAAATGACAGACATGGAATTTTTTTCTGGGCTCATAATTAATTTTGTTTAATATTAGAAGTCATATACAAACTTATTTATTTTTCTTTTCGGCTATATCGTTCTCATTAAATTGAAATATTTGTTTGCTTAGTACGCTTGAATGTGATTCCTAAGTAAAGGGCGAACACGAAATTATTGCGACACCGAAAATGTCATGCCAATTTTCTTATCATGTTTAAAATCAAACCAAAATTTTAGGGTAGTTTTATACATATATTTACTTCAAAAATCGAAAGAAAAGTTAATCGATGGAGCCTTGAGTGTAAAATTGAACGCATTTTCGCTTGATGCTCTCCATCAAAGTCTTTACAGTGTCATCCGGTACCAGTTTCTCAGTTTTTTTTTTCCATTTTCTTAACATGTCCTTCTCGTCTTTGACTGTCTTCTTGCTCTTCCGAAGTTCCCGCTTCATCATTGCCCAGTACTGCTCCACCGGGTGCAGCTCCGGACAGTACAGAAATTCAAATTGGGTACAATTCAAAAACTTGTCATTTAAATCGTTAAACTTGTTTAATGTTATCGAGTATTATATTTGAGTTTTGTTAAACTTGACAATCACTTTCGATGAAGTGAAGAAGAACTTTTGGAGTTTAGTGCTAAATCGTCTATAAAACTTATGCTTTAAAAAAAAATATTTAGTGAACTCGGTCCATTACTTTAGCCAATCGGGGCAGTGGTTCTTTTATCTATTTCTATCTATTTCCAACAATAAAAATAAATAAAACGAGTTTTAATGGATGTCCAGTTGATCTCGCGCAAGTTCTTGGCCATTGCACGTGGATACTTGTTTACGAGGTTTGGAAATATTTTTTTCCTTACCAACTGCGTATAGGAGGTCGTTCATATCTATCTCGCTATTGAACGCTTCCGTGTCATCATCGTGGTTGCTGCTTTTATGTTTGCGAACATCTGGTTTCATTCTTGCTTGTTGCCTTGACGAGTGTAATTTTCCTCAATGATAGTACTTGCTGTAGATTTTGAGATATATGACGCAGCTTTTGCCGTTGTAAATATTGCCTATACAGGTGCTACAATTTTGGTAATTGTTTATATTCCGCGGTTTCTGATCAGGGTAAACCGTAATGTGCCGTTTTTTTCACAGAGCTGGAACGTACTAGCACAGACTAACAGACATAACATTCAAAAACAAAGCTTTGCCCGCTTTAACGGTCATTTTAAATATATTTGTAGTTGGGACTGTGGCCACAATTCAAATTATGGCGCCACTGACATATGAACAAGCATATGGGGGATAGACCACTAGTGAAAAATTCTTCCCGAACCTGAGGGGTAACCCACCAGTAAATGAGTGGTTGGGACTGTGAATAAAAGGTGGAGCTAGTGCTCTGAGAAAATTATCGGATCGATGTTTTTTGAGGGAATTCCCTCGTAGTTTTATGTCTGTTAGTCTGTGGTACTAGTTTGGCCTTAATATGTGTAAAGAATACTATGTGTAATTGTACTATCGTATTATGTTTTGTACTGCATTTCTCCCAAATGTGTCATGTATCTGCAAGTAAGCGGTATCAAATCTTGTACCCGAGCATTGATTTTCTCACCGTCCATATATATGAAGCTCTTAATTCTAGCATTGTCTCACGCAACCATGTGTTTTAAATTATTCTTAATAAATAGTTTCACCTGGGTTAATTTGTAGAACGCCATGAGCGTTGCATACCTGACATGGTAGAACTCTATAAAGGCTCCATCGTAAGTCTAACCTCCTTTTTCACCTTCAGAGAATGTTCCTCATCACGGATACTCGGTTTTATGCGGGTCATCAATAATCACAGTATTTGGCCGGAGCATCAATTCTTGCTTCTGCGACTCACTCATCTAGACAGATTACTAGGGCAAGAAGCATTTTCCTTTGTTCTTCGGACACAATATAAAAGTAATTATATTTATCGTTCGCTTCGTGTTGGCTCGGACAGAAGCATGAGTTTCGTGATCATTGTTTTTGGTTATTGGAAACTGCGATCTTCCTTGACTTTTTCTCATTAATTTGTTCACACGAAACGAGCTATAAAATTGTTAAAAGTCGCTGACGCGGGGAGCTTTAGCCCCTAGCCCTCCCTCTGGCTACGTGTGTGTCTTTCTGCTCTTTTTTTTTGATATTTGACACAACGGAAGAACTATTTTTCTCAGGTTGCCGTTCGGAATTTTGACGACATGCGCAGCCGTTCAATTTTCGCTGTGCTCTAACTCTAACTCTAACTAAAAAAATCAACCAACAAACTGACACGGAGTTTACTGAATTGCTTGTCAGCGTCTATCCCGTTTTCCCTTACTTCCTGTTGATAATTGCCGAAGACTTTTCTAATAGCGGGTCCCTGTCGACGAAATTCAGCTTATTGCTGCGATACTGTAGTGGCAGTTTGCCAAATCTGGCAAGAACTTTCTTTGGACCTTTGAGAGCTTCAATGAAAGAAAGTATAAATTTATCAATCTTGCTCATATCGCTTCGAGTAAATTCTGATTCCGCAACTGCAAATTTTCTTGCCTGATGATCATCAGTTTTCCGATAAATTTCTCGGCAAAAACAAATCTTTTCTTAGTCACCCAGCCTATGTCTTGAGAGCCCCTATTGTTGCGCTACCATTTGACTCAATGCGTTGAACAAAATTGGCAGACGCTGCTCTAATCAACGGCTTCAAATGGGTAGGGTGATAATAGAAACACAGTGAAAATGGGCTCATCACCCTAGTACATTTTTACAAAAACGCGTACCCCCTTCAACCCAAATTTAAAGTAGGACGGATTAGCGCATGGTCACCATTTTAACACCTTTTTCAGTGTGAAAAAAATCATTTGGTGTAATTTTTATTATTATTATTGGTTGTTATGCATTCTTACCTTTTCGTTTCCATAAATAACCTTAACGCTGGTATTTACCGCTTATTAATCAACATTCCTTATTCCTTTCAGAGTATCTATGCCAATGTAAATCATAAAATCTCCTTTTTAGATTTACATAGCATTCTCTAACAAACATTTTATCCTATCGTGATAGTTAATGAAATGAATACGAACAAAGTCGAATATTTTGGTAGTTTTACTGCTTTACCGTAATGCCAGGAATACTCTGGGTACTCAAACCCCCGTAACTCCGACCACGGATGCGTGCAGTGGATCAAACTAGTCTCGCTTTATTTAGAGTTCCACAACTTTTGATATATAAATTATGATAGGAATCCCACGGCTTCCAAATTACGTTTTTTGCGCACTGTGCATTGGAGTAGCTTGCAAAACTTGCGTTCAAACAAAAATTTTCTGCCGAGTGTGAGTCCGAAAATGTCAAAGAAATTGTTGCATTTTTCCAATCACAATTGGAGTACAGTCGTGATTCGCTGGTTAATCACTTTCTATTTGGGTCGCTTTTTAGTTGGACCTCCGCTAGTTGGACCATTGTCCAACAAAAATGCATTTGAACGCCAAAATCTCATGTTAAATTTACTCAGCTGTTGAGATTTCGGCAAAATATGCGAAAAAAGCTGAGATTCGGTAGAAAAAATTCAGTCAGTCAGGATACCGACAGATAATGGCAAACTCAATTATCACATGGCTACTATTCATTGTGCTGAGTATTATAATATAAATGAATATATTCATTTGATCTTTGTGAATCCGATTACTGAACTTCATATCATTTGATATGTTTCTTTTTTCTTTATTTTTATTAACGTGACTTTAAATTAAATTTCATTCGTCACGCATTTGATATGTAACTGCCATGTATGTAGTAATGCAATTGTATATCCGGATTTTTGGTTCTCCATACATAGACAAACCTATGTACAGAGAGCTGAAACTCAAGGATATGTTGTTGATGTTGGTGGCAAAGAGCTATAGTTCTTTAGCAGTATCGTCGATTGATCTTTCGAATTTCCGGCGAAAGGGGGTTTTGAACTGATCTATGGCTTCCAAAACGTCACAGCGAATGGCTACAAACCTAAATTGGTCGCACTCCCTTCGTTGTATCAAAGGAAACATTCTCATCAATCTAGTCAAGTAATCAAAAACCTGCATTATTTTTTATTTAAAATGTTTATTTTTCATTTTTTCTTATAACTTTTTTTTTGTTGAAACGTTACATGGTTTTCCATTGTTAGCTTCGTTTTTTTTGCTCCTACCAACACCCAATGTGTTCTGTCTCGTTTTTTTGTTCTCGTGCTTCCCTCCGATGCTTGATCGCTCTTCTATCGGCTTTGTCATTTTTGTTGTTTAAAAATACCCAACATAACAGTAAATGAAAACGTATATATTGGTTTGGTTTCACCTAAACAAAACAAATTATATTCTGCATTCTGGTATCATAACAGTAAATATTCTAGTACGTTTTTTAACTATTCTTGCCTGCTTACAAGTTTAGCTGTTGCTTTGTTCTGCCATTTTTTCCTCTTCTGTCAGAACTAATCAATGCTTATGTTCCTTCCTGATCCTTGGGATATCTCAAGTCTATTTTGAATAAACTTTTTTTTTATATTTTCGCTAGTACTTTTGTTGTCCAGTTACGTTTGAATATTGAACTAATGGCTTTCCCCCTGGACACCTACTAACGGCTTCGATGGTTGACACTCGCGAAATGCGCTCGAATCTAGGCTCGAACAGTGTTGAAACAGAAACGTTTCGCTAGCGTAGCTGCTGTGTACTCTTTACTTGTATAGATGGACTTGAAAATTAAATGCTTCTTAGTTCGATAATCATCTAAACTCGTTAAATTTGCTGGTTGAAGATAGGTAGATTTTTCGAACGCGCATTTCATAAGTACCCCCATCAAAGAGTGCCAGGAGAAGTATTTCACGGTTTGTGTACATGTTTTTGGTTTGAATAGATTTTCGAGTACGGGAAAGAATCTTGCGAGTTCTTTTTCACGGTCTTGAGTGTCGTTTTTTGTTCTTTTTTTGGTTGAGTTTAGTTTTTTATATAATTTTTTACGCTAATCTGAATTATTTTTATCCTTTTTTGTGCATTGAAGTTGAATGTACATTAGGGTGATTCATTTGTCGAACTAAAATATTTACAAATATAATATGAACGATATTTTTGTATTCTTTATTGAATTTTTTTTCTGTTGCATATTACATTCCTATATAAAAAATTTATATTTATTTAGAATTTTTCTTGTGTTGCGATATATATACTTTTCTCATATATTCATATATTGTGTATATATTTTATTTATTTTATTCGTTTTTGTATTTTTTCTGTTTTTCCCTTAAATTCCTATAGATAAGTACAGTGAGTATTTAACACTTACTTATACATCTGGTTTTGAATTTTTACTACTATTTTTGTTTGCTCGTTTTTCACTTGCCCTTTGCTCCTTTTCAAACTCAATCACATTCTGTTTTTACAAGTCGTTTTTGATTTTTAGTTTACCATTCCACTGTTTGAGAGTGCGTGCTTTTAGTGTTTCTGGAGAATGTGTATTGTTTTGTGTTTTAGTTTTCAAGCGCGTCGAACGATGCATGTCATTCGAGTGGTTCCTCGACGTAGGATTGAAGGCATGGAAACCACTCGATTGACATGTTTGATTCAGTGCCCATACTTTCATCCTGTTTCGAAGCCACATAAGTTGTTCGGCTCTTTCTGTCATTCTTTGCCATCTACTGAATTAATTTAGATGAAACATAAACTCAATGCCCATGTTAGTGCGTGTAGTTGTATCGTTGACGCAACAAAACTTTTTTTTTATCGGAATAGTGTAAATGAACTTAGCGTGAATGTTTCAGTACTTGTCGTTTATGAGGGGATGGCTATTTTCACTCGAACTAAGAACGAGGGAAAAATTAAGTACAAAAATTTCATAGAATCAATCCATTACGGTAAGTTTCGCATTAAGTAAAAAGGTACGTCTATTGGAAGAGTTCAGCTACTGAAGCGAAAATGGGAACTATTTTAAAATGTTTGCTTTAAACCAATAATCTTAACTCTACCGTAGTCAATTTTATAGGTGCGCTTAGTAGAACGTGTATTCTATTTTCTCTTCGAGTGCTACATTTAAGATCTACTAGCATGGATGATGAAAACAGATGGATACGATGTGCTCTGGACAATTTGGTGCGAATCGTTTAATTTTTGAATAATCCTATGGCAATGTTTCAGAGAATCTTGAGTTTTAGTACAGTTAAAACTGTCATGCATTTTTATTAACGACGGAATTGTGGTTCAAAACAGATGTTGTTAAATAATAAGGCCATCTGTTAATTTTCGGTAGATCTCAATGCTAGATTCACATAAGAATATCAATTTTGGTTGTTTTATCTTATGTCATTTTGGGAAGCAGAATGCTTGACAGTTTTGAATGCACTATCCAAAGATTGACAAACAATCAAGATTTGTGATGTGCAGAAGGGAATCTTTGGAAACCAAATAAAACTTTAGGCTTTTATTTGTATTTAACATGTCTCATTCGCATAATTTCTGTTAGATAAAATATGAATTTCCGACTGTTTTTTTTTTCTTATTTGGTGAACAACTACTTCATAACGTGTTTTGAATTTATCTATTTTTACTCGCCATATCATGACGGTTGAGTTAGTTTTCTTTTGGTTTAATTTAAACTTTAACATATCCGTTTCCTGGTTGGAGCTTGTTGATATTAATTTATGACCTAATCTCGAGCTTTTTTTTCTTCTCAATTTTCAGTTAAGTAATAACTTCATAGTATTGCAACCCTTGTCTCAGGTGTCTAATGTCGTTTTATAAACATTTTCCTCGGCTTGTTTGGATTTACTTATGTTATATTCGCAACATTCTAGTTGTTTTGGTTTACCTCATAGACTATAAATTAAAAGTATAAATACGCATTTTTATTCCTTTATTAAAAATTACTTATTCACACGGTTTCTCATTCTTTTCTTCATGAAAAATAATTGAGCAGTTCTGTTTTTTGTCAGTTTCAATTGAAAAACAAATTTCAATTGAAACGAGTGAAAAGACACATAATCTACAGATATTTGACGAGTAAATATCTTAAATTTACGATCTTACTTGGTATTCGCTAGGGGGTTGCTCTTAACTAGTTCCTTTTGAATATTTTCCTTTTGAATTTAATTTGCTACCATTGTTTTGTTTTTTTTGCTTGGTTTTTGCTTTGCGTGTATAAAATTTTGATTTAACAATATATCGGTTGAACAGAAGCGCTGAAACATTTGTTTTATTTTACTTGGCTTTGGAAGCATTTTTCGTTTGGTTCCGACTGATTGGGCTAGCCGAAATATAGTAATTTTAAATATCCTGAATTATTTCTGCCTAGATTCCAGCTCAAATAGAACAACCGATTTTGAATCCGATTGAGTTGGAATCTAGCATTTGAGTTTGAATCCAGACAGAAATACTTCAGCATGTCGAATCAAATTCCGTATGCTTTAAATGGGATACGACAAATTCAATTATTACGAATTTCACACCAGGCTGGACCAAGATGAAGAGAAAGAAAGGTGGGAACATTTGTCATTTTCTAGTGTATTAGTTAAGCACTTGTAAAATTAAGCATGGCCGCCGGGCCCCTGGTTCTTCTGATCCTGATCTTTTGACGCACGTTGGAAAGAGAAAAGGCCGAGCTCCACCTCGAATCCTCCGATTCGAACACTTATGGATACTTTTTACCTCGAAACTAGCGGTAAAAAATAATTAAGACCGAACTGAAACAAAGCATATATCTCGATAAACATATGATTACGGCTTAAAAGCCAACTGTCAAAATTCTCTTTGAAAGGAAATTCTAGACAAACCGTTACTGACCAAACACAGTTCACAGCAGGTTACGAAAAAGAAAAATTTTCTTTTTTGTTTACTACCGACATCTGTGATAGGTGAGTAACGGTTTGTCCGAAATTTCCTTTCAAAGATAATTTTGACAGTTGGCTTTTAAGCCGTAATCATATGTTTGTCGACATATCAACAGAAAGCCTCCTTCTTCATTCGAAGATAATTGACAACCTCACTCATCCGTGGGAAAGAATTCTAAACATCTTGCGGCAATATACATGAAACTAGAGCTTCTTTATGACGATCCAGAGATGTCCGCACCATAAAATATCCTCACCCCAGTAACATCCGGAATGAGATTCGGAATATGGGCTGATTTATAATGCAATTCCATCCGAAGGCAACAAACCATCCTGAATGAACCGGTTTTCGAATCGGTTGTTATATTTGCGCTTAAATTTTAAAAGGGAACATTCCGATTGCGATGAGTTGGGAATCTGCTGTCAAAACGAGTGAAACAGAGAATTGTGAGAGAAAGAGTTTAAACTTTACAGTAAAATGTATGAGCGCAAACAGTTTTTTTAGATTTTATTTGAAAATTTTCAAGCAACTATCTAAATAAACTTCCACACACTGTCCTCATATTTTTTCTGCATCAAATGTGTATCCATTTTACAACTACAATATTATAGTTTCTCCAAAATCCCAAGTTTTAATATCTTTCCCGTACATTTAAATTCACGTTAGTCACCACTGAAGCAGCGCCATATCTTAAATATTTTCATGAAAGCGTTACGTAATTTATGCATGGCTCTTATCAGTTTATTTTGGATGAACAAAAAAACGCTACGTTACTTTCCGAGCCCTAGCTCGACCGGATTGACATTTTCTGCACACTTTGTTTATTGTTGCTGATCAGCTGTTCACAGATGTTTTAAACAACAACTGATCAGCGAAGTATACAAACAGCGTAGCAAATGCCATTGACTTATTTGACGTCTAGGAAACCAACACAGTTGCAATGTGTATAGACAACATACATATAACTCTATGTTTACAATTCGCCATCTTATTTAACCTCATTTGGCAAAAAAACTACCCGATTTAACCTCAATCTTGCACTAACACTAACATAGATTAGTCAATTCCGGTCGAGTTGGGGCTCGGAAAGAAACGCTTTGTAACACAGCGTGGATTGCTTCATAAACTGATCTGTCATCGCGCTTTTAAGGAGCGTGCACACTGCACGCTTGGGTAATAGTCCAACTTGGTAGTAAATGAACAGTACCAAAAAAGAGTTTATTCAACTTTTTTTTTCTTCTAAATTAATTAAACAAAATCTCCATTCGCAACACTGTCGCAATTAAGTTAAACCGATAAGAAAGCGTATTGGCCTATGCCCAATCAGTTATGGATAGTGCGTCATGTGTTCCGTGGTGTGAAGAGATTCAACGAAAAAATATCACTTGTTTGTGTGTATGTATGTATATTCCGACGTGCCGAATCAAAGTACTGTGTTTGTTTTTTTTTTGAATACGCCAACGCCGCCTACTGCTACTGCATATGTCGAAATCGAAACATTGGAACAGGGAGGATGTTCAGTGACAACACACAAGCTACTATGTTTTTCTTCGATACCGAACAAAGTGAACGCTTTTCCTCACTCTATCTGTTTGTTTCAATTTGTTGCCTTAAAAATTTAGAATTTATGTTCTTGTGTTTTAACGGCGCTAGTACCTCCTCTCGGTTTTGTCAGCTGGCGTGTGTAGTTATGTTATTTTTGTTTGCGTGGAAATTTGGTTTATCATGTGGCCTAACTTGGTGTGGTTTAATGTTCGGCTTGTTTTTATCCGACTACAACTGTTTATAGTAAGGAAAGAGTTCTTCGACAACTTATGGGTTCTCTATTTAAATTAAATGCTTTTTTGTTGCTTCTGTTTTTGCCATATATATGTATATTTACAAGTTGCTTTTCTAGATATAAATCACTATAGCTTGGTTACTTGTCTACGATGGTTTGACTGACGCGTTTGTGTCAATGACGAAAATTTTGTTGGTGTGAGTATGGTTGGGGTAAAACATTAAGGTTGGTGTAGTTTCTCGCACTCAAAATTATCATTGGTTGTTTTGCTAGTTACTTTAAGGACACATAGTACTGATTTATTGGTTTGCTTCATAGTAGTTGTGTTCTGTCATTGTAGCTATCCTTAGTAATAATTTGGTAATGATATTGCACTTCAAATAAACAATAACTCATTATAATAAGCCTATATTGACTGATCCGATGGATGTCTTTAGAAATACCGAACTACGAAGTGCAACATAGTACCAGAAATATTACTGAGGATATTTTGTTTGTCGATTAGTGATGTTTAGTCATTTTCGCAACTTGGTGAACCACAGTCGCATTAGATTAATAATAAGATACGTCAACAAAGGAGAGAGAAGGAATACCAAATCAAAACTCCATGCGAATACAATGGTCACTCGGCGTAGTAACCCTTTCTCAGCAAACGATGGACAGGAAACTAGAGACCAGCACGAGCCGAGAGGGATTTTGGATTTTCATTCACCTTTCCGCCTTAACCGCGGCTGGAAATAGGAAGCGGTTGCGTGATGTCACCAGCACGAGGGCAACACACACTGTGCTGTGTAAGTACGCTCTACTCGGTTTAGTTTACGTTCAAAGTAGAAAGGGGCTGGCCGTCGAACGCATAGTTTACTTCCGTCATCGTGGAAGGTGGAGCTTCGAACGAAAATTAGTCTGGCCCGCTTGTTGTCGAATTGTATGGACCTATTATGGTGCAGATAATAATCGCTTTCACAAAATCCATCATTGGCGTTTTTCAGGTATTGTACATTCTACTGCATTAGTTACAAAATTGTGCATATTTCCAATCAGATAGCGTCAAAATCAATTGTAGATCAATGGAAGATACGTTAAAAAAATCGGGTTCAATTCCGGCCGGAAAATTTTGAACCGCAGCTTCTATATTGAATCGTTGGAAGTATTCTACTTTAAAGGGAAGATAAGCGGGACATCAGTAACTATCGTGGAATAACTTTATTAAGTGTTGACTCGAACTGGCGATTATGGAACCATTTCAGGCTCACTGCAAGCAGTACGACGTTGAACAGCCAATAACTTGTCGTGTCTAACATCCTACATAACAGGGAGTATGGAACGTCGCGCTCAAACTGATGCAATTTACACCGACCTATCTTCCACTTTAATAGGGTGAACCATGATATAAAAATCACTAAAATGGAGCGATTTGAAATCAACAGTAGTTTTTCCAGTTGTTTCGATCCTAGCTCACAGATCGATATAAAGGTTGTCATTGCAGATTGCAAGGAATCCACATTTAAATCTACATCAGGAATAGCCCAGGGTAGCTACTTGTGACCGTTGACAATTCTGCTTTACTTAAATGACGTATATTTAGTGCTGAAGACTATTCGCTGGTCCTTCGCAGATGTTCTCAAAATATTTCATCTAATCCGCTGAATTGGGGATGGCAGATATCTCTAACAGCTTGAAATCTTCATTGATTGTGGTATAGCTTGCGTGTAATGTATCATGACTGCCAAAAATCTGAGGAGAATATTCCCAGGTCCGATAGAGCGACAGGTATATAAAAGCAAGTACCGTTATCCTCGTTCCTGTGCTAAATATAGAACTCAAGTATCGTTCTTCTAGCTCCGACAGTGAGAATTGTGTTGATCGCGATGACCATCAGTTATAGTGAGAAGTTTTTTTTACGGGACTGCTACAGCCGTTGTGGATTTCCGGAATTAAGAAATCAGATCCTCCGAACGAGAAGTAGAGCGTTTTCTGAAAGATAAAATGTTCATCGAAGTCGTACTGATAAGATTTGCCAACTACAGCTTTACAGAATAATCAGGTTCCCATAACAATAAGAAACACTTTGTTCAGGGTGATAATGGTGGGGTTAAGATCACTATATATTATGACGATAACGCAATCGAAGTACTTGATCCCCCTGCTTATACATGATCACACTACAGTGAAAACTTGTTTTTATAACCAACCAATTGTGTCAGATTTTCGCCCCGATTTCGTCAGCCAGCCAGAATTATAAGGTTATGTCGACTAATGTTGTATATTTTATCAGCTTCGGTTTATTAAAGTGAATGAATAAATATGTTTCGTCATTTCTCCCATTTTGTCAACAACAACCAAATCAAAGGGGCTGATAAAAACTGGTCTTCGGTGTATTTGCAAATCCATGCTCCAATACCGAGAAGTGCTCACCATTAGAAATGAATAATGGATTATTGGGCGCCAGAAACGGTTCACAAATTGTGAGGAAGTGGCTGAAGCATCCTATTCCTTCCTTAGTAACTCTGTTATCTAACTCTACTTGTGCTTCGACTACGCTGTGTACTTATGACAGTCAGTCTCCCATGTGTCAGAGTTGTAAACTCTGAGCACACTACGGAAACCTTGCGCGGGATTAGTTAAATAAAAACGCCTGCAACAACAAAAACACAGCGAGTCTACCAACATCAATTAATCCACCCGCCGACACCAAACCATAAATTATCTGCAATTACTTTTATCCGAATCAAATCAAACAAATACTCTTCCGCCGAGGAAAAAAATAACCGGTGAATTGCGTGCGACGAACTCGAAGGATATATTGAATGTAAATGGTATTCGTATTTTTGATACAAAGTTGCCTAGAACTGCAAGTACGGTCAAGATCTGGTGTTACCACGAAAATTATCCCGTGCACGAAGTTGACCGATAAGTCAACTCCGTACTTGTAATCATTGCTTCATAGCACAGAGAACAGACAGATAAGCTTTCCGGAAAAAAACCTGTGTAAACATTTAAATAAAAATACGTTGAAAATCACCATCGCATGCAGGGTCGCATGCGTGAATCACCATTGTATCCAAGTTTGCACGCAAGGCCCGTATAATGATTGCTGACTGATCGTAGCGCCAAACAGTGGCAAGTTGCTACTTGCTGCTGTCATTTCAAAGCGACAGTTTTATTTCTAACACTGGTTGAAAACTTCACTTGTATGTCAGTTCTCAGTGTACATAGTGCCATTCTTTATGAACACGGTTCGCAGTACAAATCATTTTAAGTCGATTTATTAGTTGACTTCGTCATCGTACACATGCTTGACGCATTTTTTTCTTTTGTGTATTTAAAAAACCTGCACATCCCTCATTTTACAGATTGTGGCATTTGCTCTTTAATTGTGAAAATGGCATCGAAGCGAGAAGAGCAATAGAGAAAAATATTGCTCGTGCATCGCGATAATCCGAACTACTCGCACGCCAAATTGGTGCGATTGTTGAATGCGGCCAAACCAACTGTCACCAACGCAATAGAAATGTTTGAAAAATGTTTATCGACAGCCAGGAAGACTGAATCGGGGGTCATTTGCTATCACCTAGCAAATAATGGTGCAAATGCTTCCAATGAAGGTGTTACGTTGGACGGCATCAATTTTTTGGACTTCTCGGTAAGTAGTTGAGATGTTTGCATAAGAAATTTACGGGAATACTCAGCCAGAACTCCGGCTGTTTTGAGTGGGTACAGGCAGAATCTAGTCGAGCTTCAACCACAGAGAACAGACGTACAATCTAGAACAAAATAATCCGCAAAACCTGTGTGAGCATTCGAACAAAAATAAGCGACAAATCACCATCACACCGAGGGGAATGACACATCGATGACATGAACTAATAATTTATAATTGTGAACGAATTGATAAAGATTGGCACTGATCAGTTCGGAATGGATTCGAATTTCTAACATTGCTTAAGAATGGTTTGGAATGTCATAAAAAATTAAATTGCTCGAAATTCACGTTTTGAAAGTTTCAGTGCTCGATGAAATCAAAACAAAACATTTCCAGCAGCAAGCAACAAAAAACATAAATTTTGTTGCCAGAATTATTGAAAGATTCGAACGTAGAGTATGCAGAGTTTCCGGTTACATCAAATTTTTCGGAATTAAACGACAGCTATTTTTCATATTCACATTGAAAACTTGACTTGTATGTCAGTGATCAGTGCCTCAACTCGCCGCTAGCCGGTATTACGATCGGCTAGAAAATTTCCAGCGATCGGTATACGGACCTACCGTGCATACTTGAATACAATAATATATGTTTTCTGTGCTTCAATTACACCCTAACAAGTGACGCCAATTTGCTGCTGGCCTTTACATCTATTTTAGTGGGAACCACCTGGTTCATCAACATCGAACTATTTCGATCTAGACTTCAATAAAAACTTTCAGGTACTCCGACAATTAACTGACTGGACGAAATCTTGCCGCTGCTGGAATTCATTAAAGACGCTGAATCCCTCAAGTAGAAATTTTTACCGTCAATATCGTTTGTTTACCATTTATATGTGAGTGTCATTCCAATCGAGCACAAGATCTGTCAATAGTCCTCATTCGAGAAGGATTCGGATTGAGAGCTTTTGACAGGTCTCGTGCTCGATTGGTATGACACTGTCAGATAAATGGTAAACAAACGATAGATATAGTGGGTCTTTATACCAGCGGGTTTCAGTGTCTTTAGAATTCATAACCAGTTTCGAAATATATCGTATTTCAAATTGAAACGATTCGAAATTCCGGAAAATGAACTGACTAGGTACGCTCACCAATTCTACAACTGTTTGTCCGTCCGTCTGTCTAGTCGTTTGTCTTTTGTTTTATGTCAATGATTTGATGATTTCGATCGTACTGATTTCACATTTTCTGAATACCTGGTCTGGTTGAGCCTACTGAGAATGCCTCTATTTGTTCGTTAAATTCACGTACGTACTGAACGTTAGCGTGCATGGCTGGCGAATATCCCCTTTGTTTTTTTTTGTTGGTAATCCTTATTTTAATTGCAGCTGATCTATATTTAAGGTGAACTCGAGTAATTTGGGTTTTACGCTGACTTCGTCCAATATTAATTTGCATCTACGAATTCGAGTAGAACGATACATAACAATTTTTCCTCTTGTGTTTCACTTTTTTTTGAGTATAAAAATTATCACCATTGGGATACGTTTTTCTGCTGTATTACTGCCTCTGTTCGAACATATAAACTCACTATAAAGGATGTCGCTTGCTATCTCTTCGTGTGTTATCCTCCCCCTGGACCGGAGCGAAATTGGGTTATCAAATGTGGTGATGATTTGTTTGTTAGGGATCTCGGGTACGTAGTTAAAAGTGTTCTACATAAAGATAGAGAATGTATTTTTTTCTGTGAGTAGGGTGTGTGTTTTTTTTCCTGTGGCAATAATCCGGTTTCCGTCTCCCATATGTGCTGTTACTTATCTATGCATTCGCTTTCTACTGTTTAAAAAACCGTACCATATTTTAGTTGCTTCAATCGGCTCAAAGCATGGCAATTGGAATGATACGTAAAAAAGTCAAAGCATTTAACAACACAAAAATCAATATTTGCTGTTGCACCTATACACGTATTCGATTTGTGTGTGTTTTTTATTGGTTTTCGTTCGTAGTTTTTTGGCAAATATATTGGAAGCTTTCGGAGAATTAACTTTTAATATAATAATTAATAATTAATTTCACATTAACTTTTCCAACCTTTTCCGCTCTGCTCATGTCTGCTTGCCTCTGTGTGTCAGCCAGTACCCGCTCGCTATCTGACGATATTAATCTTCTTCTGGTTCGGTTTGTATCATGGTTTGCCGGTTGTGGGAACTTTTTATGAGAGGATTTAATGGAGGGTTCCTACGACGCCGGCTCCCCCGGGAGTCGTGTTGTGAAAGGCAAAGATTATTACACATCCTTGCCATCATCCTCTCCTTGATAGCTGAAATATACTAGCAGCAAAAATCGTCCTTCCATGTACGCCCGCTAGGAAATGGCATCGTTCCAGATTGAGTGGAATTTTGTTCCGCTCACTGATTAGGACCGACCCCTGCCTCCGCCTAGTGACCTCCTTTCTTCCGATGGTTGAATCCTTTTTGCCATTCTCCGTCTCGCTGTGTGACTTGCCTGTTGTGAAGAAGATGATTTTTGGCAGTTTATGATGCTGTCTTTCACTCACTAGCTCCCAGGAGGCAATTTAATGCTCCTCCAATCCAGACTGCTACCAGAAGACGATGTTGTTTATAGTGACGTCGCTTTGGTTTTCTGCATCTTGACAACACTAGCACCGGCTAGTACCGAGTGTGAGCAACTGTTGAAAACGTGAACCAAACTCCAATCCTAAACCTTCTTCGCTCCTTCCTGTTCGAGATTTCGAGTTCTACATCGATTGCTTAATTAGTACTTTACATATTATAATTTTTAAACAGAACAACCAAAACACTACGGCCTTTTATAGAAAATATCTGCTTGCAGTATTCGTCTCCTCGTTCTCGTCTTCTTTGAACAGTATAAGCAGTGGTCCTGCCTAAGCTGCTTATTCCCGGGACCTCGAGTAATTCTGAACTAACATTGTTTTTGAAAGTCGAAAACTTTTTTTTTCCTACGCTGTTTTAATAATAACTTGAATTCTGTGAATTTGTGTGGGTGTGTTATTTGTTATCGGATTCAGTAGTTTGGAAAATTTAATTCGTTCCTAGACTCATTCAATTCACTTTTTTTTTGTTTTGTAGTGAAGATATCCTTTTTTTGTTTGTTTTGCATTTTCTAATTAGCTCCTTAGTTTGCTTATCACCTAGTCATAACTTCTTCACCTCGCTCTTTTTTTTATTCTTGCATGCCACACGTGTGCCTCTATGTGTTTTTGTTTTGAATTAGGAATATTTCTCGTTACTTCGCTATGTTAATCATCAATAACGATAAAATCTAGTGTTCTTTCTTCTTTTTTGTCTCTTGTATACGTATAAAAAAGAACCGAAACTGTAAATAGGTAAAAATAAACCCTAAAAATTTCTTATACTTTTGTTGTTATGTTTTCATCCTCATTCCGCTTACCTTCCGTGTCTCCTGTCATGCTCTATACAAGTATCTGCGGTGTGTGTTTCTTTAAGTGTGTTTAGGTTCGATCCTAGCTCCTGACTGACTCTAGTGTGTTAGTTTTAAGCTTTTTCTGAGACTTGCGCACTTCACCGTCTACTGCTACTGCTACCGTGCCGGATCGTCGCTTCGTCCTATCCGTTCACTTCTCCTCACCGAGCAGCACCAGATCATCCGCAACTACGTCGCTCACGTGCAGATAAATGATCCAGTACATCAGATTAAAGCACACGAAGCAGACCGGGAAAACGATACGGGAGTACTTGTCGATGTCCGACGGCGTGATTCCCAGCAGTTTGTTGATGTCCTGGGGAAAAAAGAGAAAGGATAATTCACCAGATCAGAACTTAGGAAAATTATGATACGCTGATTTTAGTCTAATGAAAAGTTGGTATTTAACGCTCCGTTTCATATTGTTTAACATATTGTTTATCGTTTGTTTGAACAGGCTGCATGGATAAAAAATTATTCCCAAAATCGTGAATAAAGTGCCATGAATTCTGGAACAATCACGTTTTTACAATACGAAATGAACGCTTTCATCAGTTGAAATATTTATTTTTGTTTTTTGATCTTCAGTCACGGTTTCCGCCATGTTTTTACCAAATCGACTTTCTTCACAACTTTATGAACATTATTCATAAAACTAAAGAATGATTCACGATGTTTTTCTTAGATTAAGGAACATTAGTTCACAAAATCAAAACATTCTGGACATTTTCTCGTGAACTATTTCGTGAAACTCGGATTTTCTTCTTGAATCCATTCAATCCTCGTGAACTAATTAATGATACCTAATATATTAGTCACTCCAATATCCATGCTTGGGAAATAGTTGACAAAATCATGAAATATTATTCATGTATTTGTGAACTGGTTCATGATTCTTAGTATAATAGTTACGACTGAGCATGCGTGTCCGTGAAATAAATGACAAAATTATAAAATATTCATGTATACGTAAACAGATTCACGGATGTCTTGACAGAAAACGAGAAAACTGCGTTGAGTACCACAAATCGTGTCCGTGATATAGTTCACAGATTAAAACAGCTGATATCAGGAACATGATTCGCATTACACCACGTATCAAATTCGGAAGTAAGCTCTAGAATAAAATATCACGATAACGTGAACAGAAATTATGAAAATCGTTACTAAGATCTTGAAATCATGAACATAAATTACACAACTTGTGACAAAAATGTCAAAAATCGTGACTAAGATCCTAAAATCAAGAACATAAATTAAGATAAATCTCTACTCGTGACTAAAATGTCAGCGTGATCACAAATTACGAAAATCATGACGAACTTCCTGAAATCATGAACATGAATCTCTCTACTCATAACTAAAATATGACGATAACGTGAATAGAAATAAAGAAATTAGCGACTAAGATCCTGAAATTTATTTACATAAATCTCGCCAGTCTGACAGAATAATCTGATGGTAAACTCATGAATAAAACAGTACGGTGACGTGATGAGAAATCACAAACATCGCGCATAAGTTCCTGAAATCATGAACATCGTTTAACTGTCGGCTGTGTATTCCCATGAACATGAATATGAACAAGAATCATAACAAAAACTAAACATATCCAGAGAACAACAGTAACCCAACCAAACATTCGAATGTAACACCACGAATATATTTGGGGCGAACGAGTTTTTTGGAAACACAAAAAGTTTCATGAATACGGGGTTCATTATTCACACTTTCAGGAACTTGGTCACGATTTTAGTAAATCGTTCAGTTCACGAAATTGTGATCTTTTGTTCATGAATTTATGAACGGATTTTTCCGTGTTATGTGAAACCCCAATGATGTTTCCATAATTAACTAAAATAACGAAACATTAACATACAAAAATAAGTGAAATAACATTAAAATTCATACGAATAACATGGTCAAAATAACAAATATAACGAATATAGGAAAAATTTTCTTTAGAAACAGGATGCTGTTAGTCGAAGACTGAAGCAACATCCCGTAGTTGCCACCTCAGCAAATCCCTGTTCCATAGAGGGCATCGGAAGAAATTTCCTGCAGAACGACGGGGTAGTCGCTTCTATTCTGTAGAACGTCTGCCACGAAGAGCGCTCTCAAGAGGTCTCGTCGGGTTCGCAGGGTTTCCATGTGAATGAGTAAACACTTGGCTTTCGTCACTAGCTAACTGATACGGAACAAGGCATGGTAACCTGCGTCCAGCAAATCGAATCGACCGTCGTTGAATGGATTCGATTCTTTCTGCATCGTTTCAGTAGATACACACTTAAAAATATTTACATCTCACAAGATGCACATAAAAGGAGCGTCACAAATCACTTGAATTTACATTCTAGAACATGTAAAAATGTACTTTGTCCACAATTCTCCATCTCCATTGAACCGAGTTCTAAATCAAAACAGACACAATATTTTATTTCACATGTTAAAACATTTAAAATTCCATTATTTGACAGCAAAATACATCACAGTGTTGTTTACGTCAAATGTAATTTTCATTTTTTCAAAGTGTGTAGGGTTCCGCACTTCACAGCGGATTTCAATGGTTGGGCTCATCAATGCACAGCACAGTACAGAGACTTTAAGTAATACACGTCGTTGCGCAAAGGGCAAGGGGAAGTTTTAACGCTTCCCATAAAGCAGGGGTTTTCAACTTTTTCCGTTCTATGTATGTCTTTTCTGAATATTGATCCCCATGATGTACCCTTTTCTGAATCTTGTTTACCATTTTTACCCTGCCAGAAAAAAAAATATTTTCAATTGGACGAAACCGTTAATTTTGCAATAATAAACCTGTTCATGAGCACTCTCAGTAAGCATCTGAATTCTTGACACACTTAAACAATATATAAAGACAAATGTCTGTTGGGAATATTAAGGTAACAAAATAAAAGTTACCCCGCAAATGCACCCCCTGCAATAGCCAAATTTACCCCTTGGAGTGTATTCACCCCGGTTGAAAACCATTGTCATAAAAGATATGAATTGCTTTTGAAAATTTCTTAATTTTCTAATCAGGAAAAATATTCTGTGAGCCGTTTTAACAAGTCATTGAAGGAACCCGGCGAGGGTGGGTGTTAAGGGATGGAAGTTAAGTTCTCAGGCGAGTTTTTTGTTTTAAATAATCATCCGCCTTCTTAAAACCTTTTGGTTTGCAGCATGTCACCGGACACAACACATGATTTCCTACCCGTCTACTACCAGAACTTTCGCGGAATGAGAACAAAAAATAATCTTTCACGACTATTGACTTTAGTTTACTCCCCTGCTTCCATATGTTACAATTTGCTGTGGCTAAGGTATAATTTGAGGCAAAACATTTTTTTCACTGATTTTGTATGAATATAGAGCTTTTTAGTAAATTATAAAGCTTCATAATATTTAGTTAAATGATTGAAGAAACATCTAACTGACACTGTACTGAAAATATCTGGATGTGAACGTTTGGAACAGATTCACCCAAAACCCGACTGTTAGAGCTTCTATTACTTTTGGGTAAGATTCTATTATCTTTTTGGTAATAGATGATGCTATTGCGCATTGCGGTATTAAACCAATATTTCCGCAAATATACTAAACGGTGGAATGGTGAACTTCATAATCTGTGTATTCATATGCGTCCAGACTTCCTATCGGTGTACAAAATTTCGTGCACGCGGTCAACCTCAAACATGAGTATCGAACTCAAGCAAAAGATGTACAAACTCTAGTTCAAACATAAGGCAGGAATCAACGCTAGTAATGATCAGAGTGAGAAAGAGAAAAGTGATGCCACGAACCTGTGTGTACGCACACCGTGTACGTACATGTGGTTTGGTGGTGCCGGCGAACATATGCACGTGTTTTGGTACGATATAGCGTGTATGAGTTCGTACACAAAATGTGCGTTTAATATGAACACAGAGCCAGAGCGAACACTGTATACCATGTTCATTTGGGAACACTGTATGAATCATACAACCAAAAAGTTTTTCAGTTCCAATCCGAATCTGGAACAGATCACAAATCCGGACCAGTCCATGGAGACCAAATAGTTTTGTCTGGATCAGGATCAGTTCTCGGATCTGAATCAATTCCCGGCTCTAACCTATACCCTATCCACTTACCAGATCCGGACCTAAGCAAAGGGCAGCCTTGATGTTCAGATCCAGACAAGTGTCTGAATGCTGTTGTCGCTCGGATTGAAAAGATATTTCAACTCAATACGGCACGAAACACCCCACCACTATTTCGAGTCGTCCTGCTTTGATTTCAGCCGGCTCAATCCGAACACATCATTACTACATCCAAAATCAGGCGGGGACGTGTGTGTTACTTTGGATAATATTCTATTATCTTTTTGGTAATTGACCACGGAATGCGATATTAAACCCATTTTACCGCGAAGGTAATAAACGGTGGAATGATAAACTTCGGTAGCTGTACATAAAAACTGATAAACTGATTGTGTGATGTACATTTCCAATAGTTTTCAGCATGTGTCAACCTCGCCTCTGTCCGTATATGAGGTAATTGGTTCGATCACTATGATAGTATTATGGTGTTTTGGTTTTTTTCTTCTGGTGCTACACCGGTGTAGTGCAAAAAAAGAGACAGACTTACACAGATTACACCCAAGTTTGAATCAGTGTAGCACCGACTACACCGGTGTAGTGCACAGTCAAAAACGAAAACGACATTAGTATACAGCCAATCAAACGGAATTCAGGCGGATTTTTTTTCACTGGGTAGGTTGGATAGAGAAACAAATTTTAAAATCGATGCGATGTTTTGTACTGGCTCTGATATAGACCACGGATCCAGACCAGTCCATGGATCCGAACTAGTTCAGTCTGGATGATGACCAGTTCCTGGATCTAGCCCATCGTCTTTTCCACTTAGCAGGTCCGAACCTGAACCAGGCCCAGACTTGGTGCATAGATTCAGACAAGTGTCTGGATCGGAACCCTTGGTTCGGATACGTGGATCCAAACCGTAGGTCTTGCTTTCCATACATGACGGTAGGACTGTTCGTGTTTTGTGCAGTCGCTGCCTTGCTGTTGACGTTCGGGTTAGAAATTAAATTTCAATTTAACGCCGACCGAAATATCCCACTACTACTTTATATCCTTACTGTGCTTCAAGCTGGTCGAGTGTGAGCCGATTTTCAAATAAGAAATGTGTCTTGTAGAGAAAATCGAAGCTCATTTTTATGCACATTATGTTCGCTTTGTTTTATGCGCAATACAATGACAAGCGAACTGCTACACATTTTGAGAAAATCTGATTTTTATCTGATTTAGGCAACGTTTAAATGGTGAACGGTAAAACCGCTCTAGTTCTTTTTTTGGTCAAGGTATTCTTTATCCTCAAACAACATCTTACAACTATGAAGGTCAGATCATTATATTTTAATGCTGTCAAATGCGATTCATCTCTGTGATATGCATTGTGTGCATTAAAATGTTGTGCCATGTGTTACTACTACGCCTACGGGCAGCTGTTGACAACCGTACTCTGTCTCGCCAGATGTTTGGTTCGGCATTTGACATCTACCGTTGTGACCGCAACGCCCTCAACAGACATAAGACGTCGGGTGGTGGTGTGCTTATCGCTGCTTCCCGGCCCAATTACAAAAATAAATCTTTGAGCACATTAAGCTTTTGAAGGACACGATAGAACGCTTCTCGGCTCTTACCGAACTTACCAAAGATCTGCTCGGATAGGCTTAAGCTCGCAATGATAAGTGAATAAAAACAAAGGAGTCGAGTTCTTCAAGAAGGACTATCGTATCTATGTCCCCGTTCGCCAAGTAGAGTTCGACGGTGTGATCACCGATGATAGTGATTGCACGAAGATCTACTCTAATACAACAGAAATGGAAGTGGAATGTTTCAAGCGATCTTTCACAGAAATTCTAAGGAAAGCTATGCCACCATCTTCAATGAGCCAATGAATTATTCGGAAAATCATGAGTAGTGGTAAAATCAGCCATATTTCCGTTCGTAGGCACGCCTCTACATCAATTAAATAATTTCTATTCGATTATTCAGAGAATTTTACATGAAAGTAACCATTTGCCTTCGAACAAAGATAGCAGTAAATATTTTCAAAAAACGGGGGAGCGTGGGGTAAAATCAGCTATATTTTCCATCATAGTGGCGTGCGATCAATGAAATAAATTCCGAGCAATGATATCAGTGAATTATTGTAAACATAAGAATAATGAGACATAAAATTAGCCATTCCTTCGCCCACAGTGGCGAGGAGTCGTTGAAACAACTTTCATTCGTAAGTGCACTATTAGCGTTACATGAAACTAATTACATTTGATTCCTCGGAGATTTTAAGCACGGATATTGAATTCTTTCGCGTTTTACCTACTTTTTTCATTGCAATATTTATTACTGTTATAATGAATCTTTCTATTCTTATTTTTATTTTATAAATACTGACTCGAGCAGGTCTGCCGTGAAATTTCTCCGATTCTCATTCCCTCCTCCCTCTTACTCACCTTGCCCGGGTGTATCAGGTGCTGTGGAGGACCCGATTCCTCGTCCGGTCCGCCTCCGCCACCACCCGGTGGTCCGCCACCACCGCCCGGTGGTCCACCACCACCGCGCCCACCGTTGATCGTGTTCTCCAGCGTGCCGCCCTTGAAGTGCGCCTTAGGATCGTGCACCTTAAAGCGCACCTCTTGGAACAGTGGACCTACAATAGAACAACCTCGTGATCCCGCGATATTATGGGGGGGCACATTGGACATCGTACCGCTACGGCTGCCCATCTGCTGTTTCGGTGTGTGCTGATGGCCGTGGCTGTGCCCGTGACCGTGGCCGTGGGTGTGGCTGTGATCGCTGACCGGAGGCGGTGGAGGCGGATGGTTGGCTTCCGCCTGCTGTTGTTTTTTCTGCTCGGCAATCTTCTGGATTGCCATGAAGCGCTGCTTGCGCATCTGTATCCGTTTCGCCATGTAACCGACGGTGGCGTATTCTGTGTGGTGTTTTGTTCGTTCGTTCGTTTATTGACAGCAGTTTCGGTTCGTTTCGAAAGTTTATTTAGCAGTTGTGTGGAATAAAGAAAACAAGATCAGTATCATTGTAAAACACGGATGCATTATCTCAACAACAAACAGTATCAAAACGAGAACTGTGATTCAAACAAACACCTATTCGAAAGCACACGCACACACAAATTACTGGTACATCGAGATTAGATACAGATAGATAGAGAGTTCGAGCGATTGATGAGTGATTTTGGTTGTTGTAGTTGTAGTTGTTGATATTACTGATAGTTGATAGCACTGCACTGGTTCAGTCTAGCTTCTGTTCGAGACAACGATATCTCATGCTACTGGATTGTGAATATGAATATGGCGACTGTTGCTGTGTATGGGTTATGACGGGGGCCGGCAAGTTTTCCGCAATTTCCAACTCATCCAAAATCAGGATCCGGAACTTTTTCGATCCCCCGTCCTAGTGGGGGGTTCACCAGTTTCCGGTCCGCTTTGAATGAGATTCGGTATGCGGTTGTAGGTTGAAATTCCGGAAAATTTACCACGACCCTCCGAAGCGTACACGCACACGACTATATGACGGGTGAGATGATGAGTTGAGCTTGATGCCGGTATGGTATGTGGTTTGTTCTATGATTGTTTTTTTTTGGCAGATGAGAGATGAGAAATTCGATAAATTCATCAAATCAACTAAAAGTAACGCTATTGTTCACCACCACGTGCCGTATTGTTATAGTTCGTTATTGCATTCGCTGACATTTTATAACACTTTTACGTTTGTCAGCATTATAATTCCTTCTATCGTTGGTAGATTGGTTTTTGGCTTACATCGGTTGCTTGTCGTTTTTTCTTACTTTTCTGCTAATATCAGAGTGATGAATCAATTGTATGTTTTCGAACTGACTTGATCCTGCCTAAGGCTAAGAGCTAAGCATTGAAGAGAAAGTGATAATTTCTAGCAAAATGGCTTACGCGAATCAACTATTGGTTCGATTTGTTGAGTTAAATACTGTGAGTGCGTTGGTAAGCTAGCTGGTGAGCAAGATAATGTTTTGAATGTGATATTAAAAAGTGTCTGATTTTTTTTTCTTGTGTATCTTTTACTGGTTCCTTCAGGGGTGTTTATTCAATAAATTCATCAGATTGGTGTAAGCTGCACGTAGGGAAATGTCTTCGGAGTGTGTTTTGCTAGGAAATTGAACCATTTTTGAGTGTTTGCCCTCTTAAATGAATCATCCGAATTTCCACAATCCGAAACAGTAGGGAGGGTATTAGAAATATTACGATGTTCTTTCATACAATAAATACTGTGACTGGATGTTGAAACTTGGGCCTTGCTATCATGCAAAGCAGGACACTGCTGTATTGAGTTTAATACTTCAGTCTTGCTACTATCGTGGATATGACAACAGTTCGATGTGATGATACGATGTGGTGTAATACCCCAAAATATTATAAAGACAATTTTTTCATATTCATACTTCCAATTGCTGTCTGAACCTCTAGAAAACATCAACTATAATTGTTACACTGAGCTACTCTGGTAATTTTATTTTCCTCTTTAGATTCATGAACCAAAATTAATTCGTATAATCATGTTAAGTTGATCAAGATGGTTAGAGGTTTAAATAGGACCTGTTGAAGTGTAGATCATTTTCGCAGAGTTTCGGGTAGCAGGTATCCTTCAATTTAACGTGTATTGAATTAATCCTATAACATATTTTTTGTAACTACAAGATTAAGGCAACCAAACAGCGTATTATACACACCAAAAAAATCTGAATTTTATCATTGACGTAATTGCAAACATGACACAATTCAACAAACCGTAATTTACGAAATGACGGAACATTACCGTGTTCTTTTTAATTTTACATGAAACATATACTTTACATGCGCAATGAAACAAAATTACACTTCCTACCATTCAGAACAAACGCTGTATGAGGAGTAAAATTACATGATTTACGAAATTCAACGTCATGTAAAATTAAAATCAAACGTAAAACTAAGTCATTTTTGATGCTCGTATATGTCAGGGTCAGCAGACGTAAATTTACACTATTTTTTCTAGGTGTGTAGTTATAAAAAATAACATAGTATTATACTCATTTCAAAGAAGCATTAGTATGAGCTGTAAAGTAGCATATTTCTTGCATTTCAGATGCTTCTTGCAGTATTTTTGCATTTTGTATGCATAGATGTTGTTAATCAGCAACATGAACTAATCTATTGAATGATTTGTAGACTCCCTAACCAATCGAATCAAAAGACGACAAGCGGACGAGTCTTTCACGGGAAGCACACCATGTACTAGACCTGCGGTAACACTGCGCACCTAGTAACACTGTGTCAAGTTACCCATCAGAACGTAAGGTCTTACCGATAGAAACGAAAACAGCAGACACGTCTTTTTCGGTATTAGAAGCGTCACCTGGTAGAGTCGTAGACAGAGAGGAGCTTTTCTGACAAGTAGAAAATTCTACTATTCCGACTGAATTCCGGTTTATTCAAGCTTTACCGATATTGGGGAGATTAGCAGTAGGAATTCGTACTGGAACCAGCCGAAATTTCAATTGAAAATTCTGCTATTCTACATTAGAGTGACAGGAAAAAAATGACCCCTATTGGCCGACCCCTGATTCGATTCCTAGTCCCACTAGGAGTACTTGCACCAAATTTGAAGCAAATCGGACAAGTCTAGGTACCGGACCAACGTGCCTGAAGTTTATATGGATTTTTTCGACAGTTTACATGTATAAAACCCACTAGCTCGCATTTTTGCCGCTAGGTGGCACTGTATGTATCGTATTATCACTGTAAGTGAAAATAAGAAAGATAATTTAATTGTCTACAACTTTGTCGAAGACTGCTAGTGAATTTGGCGTTGTTAAAGAAGTTATTAAAAATTCTAATGAGGTGATGTCTGAGTCAGTTTTGCATGGGGCCTAGCAGTGCATGGTTGTGTATCAGTACTCGATTCGCGCGTACTAAACATTTTTGTGAAATAATAGTAAGATTTAGCTCTATGGTATGTGTAAAACTCGATTATCGTACTGCACACCACAATTAACCTAACCATGTTTGTATCTATCTAGGCACTGAAGATAACAGTGGCGATACTCAGCCTTCTCGTTGCTTCTTCCATCGCGAAGCAAACAATAGGAAACAGTTATTTTAATCTAAAAGAAACGGGAAATTAACAAATTTTAGTATTGCCGTAGTCTATCTAGATGAATTAGTTAGTACTAGCAAAAAGTGGTGCTCCGGCCAAATTACGATAGTATTTAAATTCCGGTCTTTTCGTGCATGACCGAATATTCGCAATGTTGAACACTTATGAAGGGTGAAAATGGAACTTAGGCTTATAGAAGTCGCCTTTATCCAATTCCATCATGTCAGGCATACAGTATTGATAACGTTAATCGAATTATCCAGTTTAAAGGATTTATTTTCCATAACAACCAGAACACGTGGTTGTAACGAAAAGGTTAAGACCCATGCTTATACGGATGATGGCTAAATCGAGGTATGCCTAGACAATGTAGCGCCGCATACTTGTGATGTGACTATTGAAATTTCATGTTGCAATACGGAGAAGTGGAATGACGCCCAAGACTCAAGTGACGAGCAAACAAGTAGCGCAAACGACATCGGTCGGACAGCGCTAATAATCCTTTTTGTTACTACCTTTCGTTAATATGTAAGAAACCAGCGGCCTTTGTTGAGCTATGTCAAATAAGAGTGATTGTTTCAAATATCATTTTCATATTTCTGGCACAATCGAGACAAATGAATCGATTCCTTAGATTATCTAACAGTTGCTAAACGAATCGATTACTATACCTATTAATCGATTTATCGCATCATTCTCGAACATCCCTAGTGATAGCAGAATCAAAGCAAGTAGAAATTAGTTAATTTTAATTATGATCGTCCCACTTCACAACCTCACAAAAGTGTGAGGATTATGATTATTATATTAAAATATTACTTAAAAATTTAATACCTTATAATCAGCAATGATTGCGTTATAATAAGTACCGTGTACACTAGACTGCCCAAAAAATAATGAATTTTTAAAAACTCAATTGGCCCACCCCTGAGTCGATTCCTAGTTCCACCAGGAGTATTTGCTCTAAATTTGAAGCAAATCGGACAAGTCTGGCTACCGGACCAACGTGCCTGACGTTAGTATGGGATTTTACGACAATTTACGTGGAGAAAATCCACTAGCTCGCATTTTCGCTGCTAGGTGGCACTATATGCATCGTATTATCATTGTAAGTGAAAATAAGATAGATATTTTAATTGTCTACAACTTTGTCGAAGATTGCTAGTCAATCCGGCTCAGTTAAAAGAAGTTATTGGACTTTTAACGAAGTGATATCTGAGTCAGTTTTGCATGGGGCCTAGCAGTGCATGGTTATTTATTAGTACTCGATTTCTACGAACTATACATATTTGTGAAATAAGTGTTAGATTCAGCTGAATAGTATGTTCAGAAGAATTGTAGTACATAATACGAGTTATTTTTTCGTTAGAACATTTTAGTTTCACCAGTTCCGCATAGAGGGCGCCAACACTAAAAATGCCTGTTCTACAACTTTGTAGAAGACACCTGATTTCTATCTCTTTTCGTTGAAAAGTTAGTGCTGGCGCCCTCTATGCGGTCACATGTGGAACTAAAATGTTGTATCCGAAACATCACTCGTATTATTTACTATGATTCTTCTGAACATGCTATTGAGCTAAACCTAACCATTATTTCACGAAATTGTTTAGTTCGTGAGAATCGAGTACTGATACATAACCATGCACTGCTAGGCCCCATGCAAAACTAACTCAGTCATCACTTCGTTAAAAGTTTAATAACTTCTTTCAACAAAGCCGGATTGACTAGCAGTCTTCGACTAAGTTGTAGACAATTGAATTATCTTTCTTATTTTCACTTACAGTGCTAATACGATGCATATAGTGACACCTAGCGGCCGAAATGTGAGCTAGTGGATTTTCTCCATGTAAATTGTCGAAAAATCATATACAAACTTCAGGCACGTTGGTCCGGTAGCTAGACTTGTCTGATTTGCTTCAAATTTGGAGCAAATACTCCTGGTGTGACTAGGAATCGACTCAGGGGTGGGCCGATAGGGGTCCTTTTTTGTCACTCTAGTGTACACATTGCAAATTCAATCCGATCTCCGAGACCTCCTCAGTATCGGAATTCTGCTTTTTGTGCTAGCATTTCTTCAGTTACTTGGTTTCTAGCAACCTTATTGAGGGTTTTTCCAGGAATCTTTCGTTAAACGTAGCTAATAGTTGAACCTCAAGTCCAGAGTTCTTTGGTTGGCAAAGCTGTACCATTGTGCAACATGAGGCCACACTATGTCGCCATTCACCTCTGGGTACAGAACACCTGTCCCTTACCTCTCCGCGGTGCCAACTGGGGTACAAGGCATGTTATGCTGTTTTTGCTTGAGCTCGGGAATAATTTGGGGTATAGCACCAACCGCAGTCAATTTACATATTTTAATAGCGGTTGGGGTTGCACCTTGATTCAGTTTCGTTTAGCGTGTAAGTGATATTAGAGATGATCGGGTAGGATCTGTGGTGTTATGCTGACAGGGAAGGGAACCGCATGCGTTATATTGCTAATGTACCCGGCATACAAAGCAAAGCTTTCGGTACAGTAAATGCTTATCTTAGACTGCTTAAAATTATTTAATATTCTCTTCACGAATAAATTCGATAATTTGTCAGTTGTTTATGACCCTCGATTAATTTTTCGAGACGTTCGTATGGCTAGATTCCCAGAGACTCCAAAATCTTGTATCGTAGATCAATATCCCTACAAACACTTTACCTCCTTCCCCGTGATATTTGTAGCAATAAGTGTCGGACTAACAATCCTTTCCTTCCCTACTGCGATCGGTACTGGCCGGCGCCGGTATTGATCAATAATTGGGATTCCCAGAAGTTGTACATTGAAAAATGATTTATTACACTTAGGCATTATGATTTATTGATCGTGAAATTTCAGCTAGAGCAGATCAATAACAGGATTTCAATCAGGGGAGGTCGCACAATCTCAAGTGTAGGTTTCTTTTTTAAAAGATAGAGTACAGGGTGCGCCATCAGGATGTATCCTATTTCAACATTGAACAACACCCACACGTTATACATCAAACATCACTGCGCGGTCAGAAAGTAACTGTTTGGGCCGGAGTGTGCTCCAAAACAATCATGCCGGAGTGTGCTCCAAAACCGCATGTTTGTTATATTATTTTTTCAAAGAGGGAGAGACCATCGACGGCACACGCTACCGTTGGATTTTGGCGCACTTTGTCTGTCGAAAATGCAGAAACAAGCTCGGAATAACTTTTATTTTCAACAACAACCTTGCCACACCGCAGCCGCTACAATCAAGTTCTTGCAGAGTAAATTGGAATAGCCTCTTCATTCTCCGGATTTAACGGTGCCAGACTTTTTTCTGTGGGGTTACTTGAAAAGTAAAGTTTATTCTAGCAAGCCTAAGAGCTTTGACGAACTTAAAGCTAATATACGAACAGAATTTGCTGCAATTGAGCCCGAAAAGATGTCCAATGTTATGCAAAATGCCCGCAAAAGAGCTGCTTTTTATGTACCGAATGGGGGTGGTCATTTAATCGACGTTGTATTCTAAACCTGGCTTATAATAAATGGCATAAAATATTCTAAAAGAACTTGTTTATTTGTGAAAATCGGCTGAAAAATTATGGAGTTGTTGTTGAAAAAGGATACATTCAGCTGGCGCATCCTGTAGTTATACATGAAAAATTGCTTTCCCTAATTCGTGAATTCTGGAACAATCACGGTTTTTGCGTTATGAAAGCAGGAGAGAAACTTTTTTTGTAGCGAACTTCAGTCACGGTTTCCGCTATAGTATTACGAAATCTTTTTTCTGCTTGTCTCGATCATGATTTTTTTTATCGTTGTAGTGAATTAGTTCACAAAATCAAATCAGTCTTGATATTTTCTCGTGAACTATTTTACAAAACTCGGAATATTATTTGTGGGTACATTCATGATTCTAGAACTGGTTCATGATACCATGAGTATATTAGTCACGATTCATCATTCGCCATCGTGAAATAGTTCACAAAATTATAAAATATTTTTAAATGGATTCGTCAATTGGTTCTTGACCCATAGTATATTATTTAAGAGATATCTTTTGTGCTTGTGATATATAAAAGATATCCCAAATTATTTTCACTTTCATGCAACTCTGCACATGGTCTTGAAATATGAACGTGAAATATTTCACAGAACATTGAAATATTGTTTATCGATTCAATCTCGTTCCGTGCACTGTATTATAAAATAAAACATAGTAGTGTCCTGCTACTAGCAACCAGTCATAGGTACGAGAAGTAGATAGGTGAAATTCATCGTTATTCATTTGATAAGGCTCAATGTGTCATTTGGAGAAACGAAACTGCTGAGCGGCAAAAATTAATTACAGAGTGATAAATCGTGTTCGTGAAATAGTGCACAAAACCATAAAATACCGTCGATTGGTTACGCTTTCATGATCCAGTTCATATTGTTGCGTTAGTCTGCGTAAAATACGTAAACTCATTAAATTTCACGATAACGTAAATAGAATTCGAAAATTGTGACTAAGGTCCTTCAGTCATGAACATGAGTCACTTTATTCTATCAGCAGAATTCCAGTAAACTCATGAATAAATATCACGATCACGTATATAGAAATGACGTCACTAACATCCTATAACTATAAGCATAAAAAACTAAACATATTCAGAACATAATCACATTAACCCTACCAAACATATGAATGTGTTTGGCGTGAACTAGTTTTGTGGAAGCACAATTAGGTTCACCAATACGAGGTTTACTACTCATGGGAGCTTGGTCACGATTTTCGTAAATGGTTCATTTGACGAAATCGTGATGTTTTATTCATGAATTTGTAAACATATTTTTTCCAACTTGACAGCTCCTATACAAATCGTTGAAACCACTTTTTTTGGGTCTGTGGGTCTAAAATGGCGGTTCAAACTTTATTCAAGAACAATTTCTAAAAAAAGCGTAGGCTTGTTCACTGCGAAAATTTTCTTGTTCAGATTATTTTACTTAATTAATAATTAATTTTGAAGACTTTTTGGGGGTTTAGTGTTGTTTTGTTATAAAAATAATGCATTTTTATTCCGATGCATTATTTTTATTTTTTTTTTCAGCATGCAAACCAGCGGCGCTTATACTAGTTAGTGAGCACCTTCATTTTGTCATAAGGTATTAGGTAGTAATATTTGTATTGCAATGTAAACAACACTGTTTTTCTCCCTCCCCGATAAAAAATGAGCTGTCATCACTTCTGAATTTCGTGGAAACCTTTGCACCGTAAATATTGCAGCGCCTATCACTTAGATGCTATGCTGTCAGAAATAAACAATCGAAGTCAATCCCGCCTTGTTAGATGCGAAGTGAAAAATGATAATCACAAAACTTGTTTGTATTTATTTTAAATTATTACGCTGTTTTGAAATGATCATCTTGATTACCTCTTCCGAATGTAAATAAAGCAAACAAGTTCGTAAAAGACGTCACAGAATTATTTTCTCGCATAGAAATTTATAGTATCACAATTAGTGGACGGTGTTCTATGGTGGCGACATCATTCGAAACACGGTGGTTTCAAGCAACTTAGGCTAAACGTCAAGTTGCGGGAGGGTTGACATAACCATAACCAAATCAGTATCGATAATAAATGTCTCTCTTGTCCTCCATCTTGTAAATAGAATTGTATCCCTAGTTTTAAGATATCTGTGAAATTTCTCATAAATATTTGTTCCCCCTTTTGTGTACCAAACTATATTGTTAGTTTTAAGATAACTGTAAAATATTTCGTAAAATACTATTACTCCCCCTCTTGTATATCAAACTGAACCCCTTGTTTTAAAATTTTTCATAAAAAATCTTTTGGCCCTCTCTTGTATATTGAATCTTATTTCTAGTCTTAAGATAGCTGTAAACTTTCTTTTCTTTTGTAAAAAAAATATTTTAACATTGTAACCTCCTAGTTTTAAGATGTCCAAAATGTAAAAACAAAAGAATTTGGCACCACCAAGCTAACGCATTTGTGCCTATCAAATAAACGAAATGAATAACAAATGTCTGTTTTTAAAATCAAGCATTCTAACTGCCACAAACACCTCCTACCGACTGACTGATAACGACTGCAGCGACTTCGTTTCCAGTGTGCACAGACGAGTAAAGGGGTGACCTATGAGATATTTAAATTCAGGGTTAAAAATATAGAACGTATTATCTGAGAGGGTATCCGTATTCCCGGAACGTATTTCAGCTGTGTGTTTTGACATAGTCTAATATAGTGTAATCACGGATTTTTCCTCGCCATTCCACTTGTTCATTTTTCGAAGTTTCCCCGTTATTTCACTACTTGATTGAAGCAGATGTTGACTATCAAAACGTATATACAAAAAAAATTACAGAATAGATCTCCTTGAATCTACGTTCTTTAAGATCGCACCCTTCCACAATCCACTCCGAAGCGACATTTCCCTGTGTGCCTAGAAAAGAAAAGAAAAACAGAACTGGCGGCGAACCTTTTCCGTTCGCCCGATTTCCACATCAACGTCTGAAATAGGGTTAGGAAGAAAATTTGGAAAAGTTTCAGTTTCGATTGCAGAATAGAAAAAACGGAACGCAAGATAGAAAAAAAAACAAATATAAACACGGTTGTATTGAAAACAAGCGAAATATAGCGACTTGGCTGAGCATAGATGAATTTATCGAATTTGTTTTCTGTTTTTTTTTTTTGGTTTGCCTGCTGGTTTGGGGCTGCTCTGATATAGTAAGAGGGGTGAGACGATTGAAACGTGAGGTGTTGTAGTACGATTTGAACAACGTTTCGATTATTGCTAACTGTTGGACCTGACAGATCCTGAATGGTAAATTTTTTTAGACTTTTTTTTTGGTTTGGTTTCGTCGCAATAATTTTTACGCGGGTCAGCTACCGTGTCGAACGTGAAACCCATCGCGAGCAGCTGGAACTTGCTTGCTTTTTTTTGTTGGCTATAAGTTCCACTAGCAATAGATCGACCTGTTTGTTGCTTGTTTATAGTACTGCGTGAAGTGCTGAATTCTGAGCTTGAGTGTAAGTTGCTTTTATTTGCTTTGGTGAATATAAAATGACATATCGAAAGTGTGAAGCTCGCTTTTTTATTGCTGATACTGACATAATCAAATGCTAAATATCTCAACTCCTTCTCTATGAGGGTGATTTGTGAGTATTGTTTTCTTTGACCGCTTCACGATGCTCTAGAGTTTCGTCTGACTTTGAAAAAGCTTGGGTCTTCCGGTTGTTTTTTCGTATCGTTCAGACTTGGGTTTGGGTTGGGAATTTTCATTTTACACTGGCAATTTCGTTTTTTTTTCCGATCATATCAAGCATTATTGTTGTTGTAGTTGTTATTACTGCTGGTCGTGCAGGGTTGTAACATTTGTTAGCAAAGCGGCAAACGGTTTGGCAAAAGCTGATCAAAAATTAAATCATGCATGACTAATTTTTGGAACAGCTTTCTACAGCTCAAATGTTAGGACCCTGACCAGTAAGTGGAACTGGGGGGGGGGGGGCGGTAAGGGTGGAAAGGGACTAAGGAAACGCAATGTAAGATGAAAATTCGCCGTGCCTCAACAAACTTCTAAGTACATGGATTAACACAAACACGAAAGAGACTGGTTTTTGTACAGTAGCAAATAGTGAATATATATAGATATAAAAATATGTATATATAAGTAAGTAAAAATGTTAAATACCCAGCAGACTGGCAAATACCATGACGAAGCATGTGCCTAAATATACGTCAATCGATTTTACATAAGATATTTTCGGTAAGGCAGCATTCGTTGACGACATCAGTGTTGTCATTGTCAAGACAGTGGTTACACCTAATGCAACACGTGCTGGTGTAGCATTTCTATTTAGCCAAAATGATACCCACGATATGATTACAATTAATCCGGATGGTATGTAAATCTGAATGAGATAATAACCCATCGAACGTACAAACTGTATTTCACATGCTAAACGTGAATAATTTCCTATAAAAACAGAAAAACGGGGTTTTTATTACAGACAATGTTTCAGTTAGTTCGGTTATTGATTGATTGGTTGAGAATGAGAACAAGTATTTTAGTAGTAATTAATAGATAGAGAGTAATCAATAAAGGTGGGCGGGGGTGGGGGGCTTGTACGGGTGGAAATGAGTTCGAACTGAAGCTTGAATGAGAAAAGAGAATGAAGGGCGTACGCGAGAGAGGGGTGGCGGAATGAGTTGGTCGGAACAGTAGGTATTGTTTTATAGGAAGGTGGGGGGGGGGACTTTGGTTGATGTTAGAGATTTGATCTTTAAAATTGGTGACAGAAAGGTGATTTAAAGCAGGTTGCATTTATTTTTGATGATTAGTGAGGAAGGTGAGTTCATCGTTGAGGTCGGAGGTGATCATGTGGATTGTGATTTTTATTATTTTTCGATGAAAGAGGTGATTTATTAACAGTAAAATGCACGGTTCTTAATCGTGGACGAAGGCTTACGTCTGAGGATTGGGCATTTTTAAGACTATTTCATCTTTGAAACTGTTTTGTGTGCTATTAAACAGTAGTTCACTGTAAAGCATTTAAAGCAAACAATTTGACTGTTAAAGTTTCTATTGATCTTCTCCAACAAACGTGAGCCTGTGTCCCGCCGAACAACGAAATAAAAAAGAGGAATAGGCGCACGCAATTTAATTTTTTTCCGAATAAGAATAATATAATTAGTGGAAACACGGTGTTCAAAAGGGTACTAGTTATGTTTTAAGAAAAGTAAGTAAACAAATGTAATAGAACAAAGAAAACAAATGTTCTTAACAGAAAACGGTTTTAATTAAACACACGAGCAAAGAGCTCCTCATACAAAAGCATCAGTTTTGGTGGTGAGCGGGAGTTCGCAAAATTAAAAGTTCGTGATTGGTGATCAAACTCATAATGCTCGAAAATAGAGAACATGATGTAGGAAAAATTGTTTAAAAATCATTTTTCGCATTAGTTAAAACGTTTTTCAGCTAATTTGTATGCAAATAGATTTGATTTTGTCATGCAAGTAAATATTGTTTTTTTGTTTTGTTGTTTTTTCTCTGTTTTTTACTCCTCAATCAATACTCCAGATGACGTCCAATACGTGTGTTTGGTTGATGTTATTTTTTGTGATTTATAGTTTTAGAAAAGAAAAGATAAATTCACGCTCTTTTGCGGTTCTTTCAACTATTTAAAAATTTGCTCTAACAGGATCGAGTATGGAAAAAAAACGGAAAACTGTACAAAAAAGAGAATATTATTGGAAAAAGAAGGCGCATACAGAAAGACCGATTTCGAAAAAAAATAACAGCGCTGATTTCTTTGCAGATTAATTTTTTTAACTATCTGGCTGAATTAAAAAAAAAGTGCATGCATCGCATTTTTTTGTAAGGAAAAAAAAGGAATCGCTCAATAAAGATTTTCGGTTCGATATTTTTGCTTTAACAATTGACAAATGATTAGGTGTAACTAACAGGAAAAACTATATCTAAGACTAAGGAGAGAAAGATGGTAATTCGTCCTATTCTAGGGAGCTGCGCAAAGCAACTTCTTTTCAATGCATGTAAAGGGGAATTCAGCCTTAACAATAAAACACTCTAAATTAAAATTGAACATTATTTCTAGAAAACTAAGGCAGAAGCATTTTGGTCTAACAGAGCTATCGATGGCAGTATAGAAAATCCAATTAAAATCAGTTTTGAGTAATTTGTTTGCTCTTATCTATTTGATATGTATATATGTATAAATCTCGCCGAACACGGAAAATTAATAGCAATTTATGAGCGAGAGAGAAAATCTATCTAGGAAAAAAGTATACAACGTTAACACTGAGAGTCGTGAGTGGAAAGTGGATGGTGGTTGGCTTTTTTTTTTCGTTTGGATGGATGATTGAATGACACTATGTCGGCGAGTGTATGCGATGATGATTATCGGAACGCAGGGACAATGGCGTGATGAGGACTAATTTATGGAGAATCGCTTTGTTTTGTGGGAATTTTCCGGGGCATACAATTAACTATGAAATACAGTTTTGCGGCGAGATTTTGTGGTTTTCCTTTGAATACTGATGCCAAATTATGGTCTTTTAATTGTGACCGCAGTTTGTAAGGGTAAATCCTATCCCGTCAGAACCCCGTGTGGAAAACCCGAACTAGACCGGAAGAATAAATTTGACTGTGGGACCAAACTACTGCACAAACATTCCCGCACACCGTGGTCCCCTTTTGCTAGGCTAATTTAATTCCGGATTAGGTGTTTTGCACCGGACGATGGCACCTTTTTTCCCCGAGCTGACCGTCTGCCACTAATAGGCCGTATATCTTCCTCATCTTCAATCGGTCGAGAGTTTTCAGACGAGGGATCACGTAATGTTGGTGATGATGATGAGTGACTGTGTGTGAATGTGATTGGGAAGGATGACTAAATCAAAGTTACTTTTTACTCTTTCCGTTCTCGATTGAGAATCTTCTTTCGAATCCGAAACATTGCTGCGACAGTCGATGAAACACAGGACCCAATCTTGAGACCGGATGGACGACGATGGCTGTAGCTAGGTTACAGACTGTTCGGTAATTTGATTTTATAAATTTTCGATTTGCCAATTCAGAAAGCGGAATGGATGGGGAACGTTTTATGGTTCGAAGGTTTTTTTTCCGGTGCCTGTTTTATGCTAGCAGAAGAGCGGAACAGATGAAAGGATACAATTTGGGAACTGTCGTCGGAGCGCATCAATGAGCTGTTAGTGTCCGAGTGGGCGTGAACATAACTAGAAAATGTTTCCAATTCAAATTGTATCCTTTTCGGGGGGATCCAGTTTACGATTTTTCCGTATCAAAAGGAACTAAAGAGTGATGAAACCTTTTTTATAAATGATTCCTGGTGTTATTTCACTGACGCAAGCGGTTTCAGGTAAAAACTATACTTTTCCTTAAAATTAAATGGTGAACTGTTGTATGAATTTAATTGATACGAGTCATTAACTTTGGGTTATTCTCATTGATACGCACCCTGGCATTGAGATCATAAGTCGCGGCTATCGTTGAACGGAGAAAAACGACGTAGGTTTATTGTTGGGTTTTCTGCTTTTTTTGCTTGACATTTGTTTTCGTATTTTGTTTTACTATATTCGAACACAATTAATTCACACAAAATCACGTTCGAAAACCTTCAGCCAACTTAAGAATTTGGCACAACATTGTTGTAGCTCACATTCGAAGGCTGTGACAAAACGTACGAACGATAGGCCACTTGAAATAAGCTATCGTAAAATTGTTTGCTGGGTAAATACGTTCGATATAGGCGAACTTAAATCTACTTTCCTTGGCATGCTTTCGGTATTCCTTTTTTCTCTCCTTCATTGTTCATTAGGGTGACAATAAAACGCCCATTTTTGAAATCACTAATGTACACCCCCAACGTCGTTGCAAATCATGAAAAAATGACGCTGTCAAAATTTGGGCGAAATCGGAGAACCCTAACCCCTCCCTCAAAGAGCTTAAAGTTTGTGTGGGATTTTTGGCGAAAATGTATGGGGAAACACAAAATTGCGCGCTAGAGGTCGCTGTAAACATTCGACCAAGAAAGGAGTTAAGCTTTTGAAGGTATGTCGAACAAATTTGTCGAAAACTACAAGACGATTCAATAAACCGCTAAAGAGTTATTAACGTTGGAAGTTGGATACTGCTGCTTAACATTCGTAAAGGGCGTGTGTACTCTTTGGAACACAACTAGAAGAATTTGTAATCGAAACATAATTAATTGTAGGAAGGAATTCTCGAATCGCTGGAAAAGTTTGTCCAGATTCAGATTCTAGGCAGAATATCATTCGCGATGCTCCCATAAGTAACGTCTCTATCGAACCAGTGACTAAAATATCTTCTGACCTCGCACAAAGCAGAAGCGCTACGCTATAGGCACCAGCCAGCGCTTTGTTCTATATTCACTGCACAAACAGTATTGTATCCCAGGCTGTGCAGTGAAATGAGTCGACCAAAGGAAACAAAAGTGCCCGTGCTACGGGATAACACAATTTCGATTGACTTTAATAAAACTCGTGTCAAACCCACAGTTCAGGAGGTGGAACAACTAGTTGAAGTTAAAAAGGAGCTTATTCTCGCGGAAGATACGTACATTCAGCTACACCACGCCAGAAACAGTGTTTTGATTGTGTTTAGAAGTTTAGCACAGGCAGAAAATTTCGTTGCAAAGAACAACATGCAATACGAGGTCGAATTTAATAACACCACAATCAAGATCCCAGTGTATAAGGAAAGCGACATGGTGGACGTTCGTATCCATGATTTGACACCGCGAACTAAGGAAGATTACATCAAACGAATTATGTCGCAATACGGAGAAGTGCAATCTATTACGAATGACACTTGGAGAATTTTTTTCACCGGTATTCCATGCGGCGTTCGTATTGTGAGGATGCGAGTGACTAAACCAGTACATACTTACATGACTATCGAATACAAATCACCGAAGGATGGCGAAACCTAAAAGCAAACAACGCTGATAACATATCCCGGACAGACCCTTACATGTCAGTTCGATTGGAACTGCTAATGGTGAATACTCGCCTGACGAAGATGTAGTACTCAACTTTTTGACATGCACTTTCCAGGCTGTACGGAGCCTCACTGAGGACTGCCCCTGAGTTCTGATTTTTGGGCATTTGCTCGTGGAATTGTGACAACCGAATCGATAAAATGGGCGATTGAAAGTTTTACTCCGTATAAGTCTCCGGGAAAAGATTTATTCTAGGATATGAGCATTTTAAGCATATTTTGAAGATAAAGTTCTTACTTGTAGTCTTGCAACAGGATATATTCCATTAGCGTGGCGGGAAATTACTGTAAAATTCTTTCCTAAAGGTTTCTGCGTCACTTATGAGGAGGCAAAGAGCTTTAGACCGATCAGTCTGACTTCCTTCCTTCTCAAATCAATGGAACGTGTAATCGACCACTACATTCGGGATGTTAGCTTGGGCGATCACCTACCTTCATATATCATGAACTGGATACACGCAATGCTTAGCAACCGAAATCTGTGCTTATCGTCAAGACAAGTAGAAATAAGAAAACTGAATGTCTGCGTATGTCCTCAAGGTGATGTTCTGTCACCACTTCTATGGAACTTGGTCGCTGATGGCTTGTTGAGGAAACTTAATGAGGTTGGGTTTCCGAATTATGGTTTCGTCTATGATTATCATATAATGTGCACTGGTATTAGCATTAACACACTTTTTGATATGATGCAACAAGTGTGTTGTTGAGCAATGGTGTCTTCATGTTGGATTATCAGTTAATTCAAATAAAGCATCAATGGTGCTTTTCACGCAATGGAGGGTTTCAACCGGAGCCCGTCCGTTGCTGTTCTTTGACTCTGAAATACTTGTCGCAGATCAACTTAAGTACGTTGGGGGTAATTCTTGATTCAAAACTTAATTGAAAAGTTCACATCGATTTCAGCATCAAGAAAGCCTGCATGGCCTTCGCGCAAACCCAAGTACATTCAGTGGATATACACAACAATTGTTTGACCAATTCTGGCATGGTGTCTTGTTTGGTGACAGAAGGGAGAAGTGACAATCCAATCAAAGTGAAACCATCTTCAGAGGATAGTCTTGATGTCGGTGACTGGTGCGTTCTCGACAACACCTACTGCTGCTCTAGAGGCACTCTTGAACATAAAACCACTATATGTGTTTCTGAAAAAACAAGCGCTTTCTTGTGCATACAGTCTTAAAATTATTGGGTTTTAGAACAGTAACCAAATAGATTGTGTAACTAGCCGTACAAGACCGTGGCCCCAATGGTTAGTTGGGATGCTTGCAGTGATCTTACACTTACACGTAGTTTTCCTTTTATATGAAAATTCCTCCTGGCGAGGCATAGCTGTCTGGATGGATGAGCGACAGCTTGAAGAGTACGTATTTTATTATACTGACGGTTCTTTGTTGGATGCTGGAGTCTACTGTCGTGAAGTGAGATTAAACCAGTCTCATTCGCTTGGTAGATATTGTACCGTATTCCAAGCAGAAAGCTTAGCGATTCTATGTGGCGTACAATCGGCACTTCAACAAGAATTTGCGGTAAAAGAATCTATTTTTGCTTTGACAGTCAGGCTGCCCTGAAAGCACTAATTTAGACAGATTCGAGATCGAAATTATTAATCGAGAGAGAGAGAGCTCAAGTCGAAGAACTTAGCATTTCATATGTTATCTATCTTCTATGGGTACCCGGTCATTCCAGTATTACCGGAAATGAATTGGCTTGAGCTGGCGCTGCGACTGACTTCGTTGGTCCAGAACCAGTTCTACCACTGTCGACAAGTAGGATAAAGCACAAGATTCGCTCTTAGGCTGCTTCTGAACATGCCAATCATTGACGTAGCTTGCAAACTTGCTTTCAAACAAAGACATTTCTACCGAATGTGAGTCCGATAATGTTAAAGAATTTGCTGCATTTTTCCAAGCAAATTGCACTATTTTAGTCAGCGCACTGACTGAACATTGCAAACTCACTTCTCACATGGCTATTATTCAGCGTGCTGAGCATTATTCGTGTGATCTTTGTGAATCCGATTATGGAGCTTCGTATCATTTGATATGTAACTGCCCCACAGTAATGCAATTGCGTATCCGGATTTTTGGTTCCCCATAGATAGATGAACCTATGTACAGAGAGCTGAAACTCAAGGATATGCTATTGTGCTTAACCCATTGTGGTAAAGAGCTATAGTTTAAACCGCATTTGAATGACAATATCTCTTCGTGAATGTTGGCGGTCTGTTATCTTCCCCTCGGGGGATCAACATTCGCTCATCGAGAAGTGTCTTTTATTCCCTTGAGAGTGAAGTATACTTCCGTATTGTATATTTTCCCTGTGTCGTTTTTTCCTTATCCCCAACCTTACCACTTCCCCAATCCTTCCCATCAGGAAATGATGAAAAGATAAATCACGGCAAGGTACGAATCTCCCATCAACATGGGGAACGTGCCAGTTGAGTCAGTCGCTACTGATTCCTGATTGTTGTAAGTATTACAACCTTTAAACACTCTACAACTTTGTAGAACATCAGATTGCGTTATCTCTTACCATAGTACAGATAGTGGGATTATCTTAGTTTTACTCACTGGCGCCACCATGTGGCCAAATATAGAATTTTTGAAATAAGAAAAGACCATCATTTTTAATATTCTACAACTTCCTAGAGCATCAAACTACTCTATCTCTTACCGTTGTACAGATAGGCGTATAGCCTTTAAATTCCTTGGCTCACTACCGCCACCAAGCGGGGAAATCCTGCAACTTTCAAGTGGAAACAAAAAGTTCATTTATAACATCTAGAACTTTGTGGAACATCGTATCTTTTATCTCTCGTCGTTTTAGAGATACATGTGTTTTTCCTAACTTTGTCCTTCCTTTACGCGTGGTTCACATACATATGAGGTAGGCGGAGTACGCCCTTTGCGAATGTTAAGCAGCAGCATCAAAAACTTCAACCGTTAATAACTCTTTAACGGTTTATTGGATTGTCTAGTAGTCTTCGATTAAATTGTTCGACATATCTTCGCAAGCTCAACTTCTTCCTAGGTCCGTGTTCGGATGTTTACAGCGATCTATAGCGGCAATTTTGTGAACTGCGACTGTTTTCCCATGCATTTTCGCTAAAAATCCTATACAAAGGGTAAACTCTTTGAAAGAGGGGTTAGGGTTAACCGATTTCGCACAAATTTGAACAGTGTCATTTTTTCATGATTTAGAACGACGCTGGAGGGTGTAGGTTGCGAGATTTTTTTTTCATATAGATCATTGTTACCCTATTGTTCATACGTACCCTATTACAATCTTCTTACATGAACACGAATCTGAACCGGAAGAACTGTTGTTTGGGCATTTTTTTCAAGTCAACATTGACCATCCCGTGAACACTGACACTTTCTATACTTTCACTCATCAGTGTCTAGATATGAAGATGAAGTTCAACTAAACCCTACCACTATGATAGAGAGAGATAGATAGAGAGTTGTATTCGTTACGTGAATGATACAGTGATGATTCATGATGAAAAGGGTTGTTGTTGATGTGAGAAATAGTTGTACGATTTCTTCGGCGCTATACACTAGAGTGAGTGACCTAGGACTGGTGGACCCTCACGGGTCTCGATGCTGGACATTTTTTTCTGCCAGCAGCTCGAGACAATCGTACCATGAGGGTAAAACATTTCTTTTACCCATTATTATTAAGCGCTATCCTGTGTCTTCATAGTCGGTTAAATATAGTTTCATAACTCTGTCTACCGCAAGGTTGACGTTATATAGTTCGCTTAGCTAGCATTCGAATCGAATTATCAACTAGGGTAAAAGATGGAGAATAGATCACTTACCTGGACATTTGTGTGTAGGAAAAATGTATATACAATCAGGGGGTTATTTGTATAATTTTGCATAGGCTAATAATACAGAAAGACGAGGTCAATTGGGCATGGTCACGTGAGCAAACGAGTTCTACTCTGGCCGCGCTAAATCGCCAAACAATCACGCTGTTCTGTCGTACAAGTTGCCGGCTGCCCTTCGAACTGTGTGTTTGTAAACTGCGGTAAGACACTACCTACACACTATGACTATCTAACATTTAAATGGTCGTTATGGCGAAACCGCGTTACAATAAAGTTCCTTTGTTTGAATTGAGCGATTAATTTTTGTCACGATTAGTTTCCCTTATAGTACTATTAGATCTGAAAGAAAGGAACAAAGCCGCTGTTTACCCTCTTTCTACAGTTGGGGTATGCGTGGAAGTACCAGTACAAAGTTTACCTTCAAATTAATTCATTACACTGAAAACGTTACCATTTTTTTTTCTGAACGTCTTTCTAACAGCGGTGATTTTACCTATGCGTGACAAAGTCAAACCTATAACAAAAATAAACCTCGAGTCGTCTTTGGTTTGCCTCCTGTTTCACATATTTTCTCATGGTTAACATTTGATTAAACCCTCACTATGTGAAAACATTTTCGTGTCATAATTTCTTCCATTCTTCCGAGTGAAGAAACACTTAATCATTCAATTCATATTTAATTCATACAGTTTCGTAGATGAAGAAATGAAATGTAACTGGTTTGCTTAAAAAAAACTTTTGCCTACCAACGAACGAAATTGAAGCGGTGGGCAACGGTAAGTGTATTCTAACGACTCCCCAAACGTGGGAGTTCTAAATTATCCGGAAAAAAAACTTTGGTAACGGGTGCGATCATTGGTTTTCTCTAAAGTTGTTACTTGTCTGCGGTTGGTCCTATCCTATCCAATCTTCTTCTTTTTATGTTAGGTCTGACAAAAACAACAGCCTTTCGCTAACTGATAAAACTTTCACGGACTACAGGCACGCACCGCGTGCCGAGAATTCTACTTTTTGGTTTTTTGGTTTGATTGATTGTGTAATGATTTCCGCCTGCGGCGGCGGTGGGCGAACATAAGATACCGGACAGAAGCCAGGAGTCATACTTGCGATGTAGCTTTTGTTTCCTTTCTTTTCTTGCACCCGGGACACTAGGGTGTATCTCAATTGGTTAGATTTGGCATATCGTTGGAGCTTGTTTGGATTGATCTCTGCCGTTTGTAGTCTGGTGTGGTTTGCCAATTTGGGTGAGTCGTACGCTTGTTGTTTTGAACCGGCGGGCCGGGGTGCTGTAGCCTTCGAATAGGGAAACACATAAAAAAGTGCAATAAACTTGGCAAAATTGCAAAATATCAATATCTATCAAGGGCGAGGTGGGTGGCATTCGGTCGGAGGTATATTTCCCCCTGTCGAAGCTCTGGGAAGTATTATTTTTCATATATTGTTCCATGCTCATGTTTTTGTTAAATTTCGCGAAGGATGGCTAGACCACAGCACCCGGTCGCATGCTACTGGTTGAATTTGGATCAAAACCTTTCCGCTGTTCTAGTTATGATTCCTATACAAATATATCTAACCTAGAGTTGATCGCTTTTCTTGTGCATGTTTGATTTGAGTTTCTAATGGAGACGCATGTTATTTTGCTATCGAAAATAAGCTTGTAATCGAAAAATATTGTTATGTGAGTGTTATTCTATTAGTAGGATTTTGGCATGCACTTTGGACTGAGGAATATTTGCTGTAATTTTTGCTAGAACAAGCGATGTGCTAGTATCTTTATATGTAGGACACGGAACAGTTAATTGTATGCGTAATAATATTTACAACCATGAATCAAGATTACAGTAGATTATCACATTTATAAATTATAAGAAACACTTTCAATTTAATTCTAAACACAACTTACTTTCAGGTGAAAATTCTATAAGCTCGACTTGAACTGTAGAAGTAGTCGACCACAGTTTGGTATTATTTTGGGATAAAAGCGAAATAATCGGACCATTTGTGTGATCCGATTTCAATCATCCTGGATTGCAGCCTTTTATGAATAAATTCTGGATAAAATTTAGATAGGGACGTTCGATTATTACGATGTCATTATAACACTTTGCTCTAATTGTCCTGTACACGTTGAAAACTGATGGTTTTTACTACAATATTATGCAAAGAGTTGAGTACTAAATGTTGAAACGTCTGAGTAATGAACGGAAGAGAAAGATCCCAAAGAGAATCTCTCATTGTTACTTACGTCCTATATAAAATTTCTTCTAGAATTATTTGCTTAGGTGGTTGACATACAGTGCATAATGAAAACAATCAATATTTTGATTGGTTTTTGTGCGTATTTTCCTTTCATTAGTTAGATGAGAATATAATTAGTAGAATGTGTTCTGCAATTTATTACGTTGTACTTCTGTGCATATATTTTGTGCTAGTTGGAACATATTGACCACTGTTATTTCAATAATCTAATCAACTAATCACATGTTTATTAGTCAAAGTTGGTAAATAGTAAAAAAATCAAAGAACGGTTAGTTTATAATAGAAACCGGACGACTTCCCAAATGAACATCGAACACCATGTTCGCTCTAGTTCTGTGCTCATCTTAAACCCACAATTCGTGTGCAAACTCGAACGCGCTAATGCGTACCAAAACACGTACACATGTTCGTCTGCACAACCGAACCCCATGTGCGTACGCGGTGTTCGTATACGCAGGTTCTTGACACTAGTTTCCTCTTTCCATCACTCATCATCACTATTGTTGACTGCCTTTCTTGTGTACGCACACGGTGTACGTACACGGTGTTTAAACCTAAGTTTGCATATAGTTCGCTTGGGTTCAGTGTTCGAGGCGAACATGTACACAAAGGCAAAGTAAGTTTGAAGTTGAACGTGTGCACGAAATTTTGTACACAGGTGCAAACTTAACGATGTTCATGGGAAGACTGGAAACCGGCGACAGAGCCTTTGTGTGTAAAAAGAGTACAGAAAAAAAACTAAACTAAATAACATTGATTTTGATCGCAGCAAGCGCATGCCCAATAGAATGGTTCAAATCAAAACAATGAACCGTTATATCTATTCCTGTTGCAAAAACGTTACGGGTGAAAGACAAAACGTACAACCAACATGGGTTTTTCCTGGTGCGGTGCAAGGTTCACCCTTTCAACAAAAAATTGAACAAAAAATAAAAAATATATAAAAATAAGCACCCTACTCAACAAAAAAGTTTTCCAGTAGAAACGCGTGTGTATGCAATACGTTCGTGATTACTTGATTTTGTCTATTTGGTACATTGTAGCACTTATTGATGTAATGTCGTTGATGATATCTTAAGGGGTGCACCATTCAAAAAACGATTCTTTTGTCTTATCTCAAAGTTTATACTTTTAAGAACTGTGAAATTTTTCAAGACCGTATCTCTAATACCCGAATCGTCCATACATTGAACAGAACATAGTTCAAGGGAGGCTAGAAATTGGGGCACAAGGTCTTAAAATACAGGTTTGACAGTGTTATTTTCTCTCGCAAAAAATCGTTAGTTTAATCTTTAAACTAGTTTTTCTTGCAATGACATTTTTCAAATTTGTTGTCATTGTAAGTCAAAGAGCATTTGTCTGAATAACTTCAAATTTGAACGAAGTACTTTTGAATATATTTACTCTATAATGACGTAAGTTTTTTTTGATTGGATGAAAACTGACTATTTGGCATTAGAAAACATTCATATTTTTGATAAAAAAAACTGCGCCATTTTATTATATTTTAATATTTTTCGAATTTTTTTGAGTTTGTTTAGAAAACACTTGGTAGTTTAACGACTGTGCTTCAGATAGGTGAAATAGTTTAAATATAGTTATATATTCTCGAAAATCATCCAAGCCACTTAAGTAACTGTACTTACTCTAACGAACGAGGTCATTTGGAAAGATAGGATTGTAATCAATATGCCAATAATTGTAGAATATCTAAGTTGCGTCGTCGTTTCGGAACAGCGGAAACTATTAAGCAATAATCGCTTTTCCAAATAACCCTCGGGTCGTATAACGAAGATTTGGTGAACCATTTTAGCCTAAAAAACTAGTGCATACTGATCCAGAAAGCGAATTTACCAGAAATTTTAGCATTTTACTAAAACTAAACAACTAAGCTTTATTATGTCTTAGAGAGTTTTCGTAGTTTGCGAGCCCCTTGTTTTTGTTTAAGCGACAGTTAGGGTGGTTCTTATTTCACCAAGGTGGAAAAAAAACTTTCAATCGTTCTGGGTTGAGCCATACTATCAATAATGAAGTAGTAGAATCACTCTATTTAGAAAAGTTTGCTGAAAACATGTAAACGCTAACTGTCATAGTCTTTATTTTACAAGAAATTTCAAATAAAGAGCGTTTCTTAAAAACGGTTTTTTCCATATAACTTTTAAAATTGCATTTACAACTGAAGAAGCTTTCAGACAACTTTAAAATTGTTTTAAAGCAGATATTGTTTGTAAGCCACTACTTATCGAACTATTATCGTTGAAAGGTTACGAGCATATTTTCGTCAAAAATGTTTTGGTTATGGAATTCAAATATCACAGATTGAGGCAAACGGAAGAAAATTCAGCTGTATATTAGGTCATGATTTAAAGTATAATTGAGGAAAAACATTCGCTGGCGATATTATTTAAAATTTCATAAAATTGATTTAAAAACATCAATTTATGAAATTGAAAGTACTTGTAATAAGAGCTAGAGTTCTGATGTCTTAGAAGAAAATATTCATCTTCAAAAGCTCTGGAAGTCTTATAAAAGACATGCTGGCAAAAAAAAAAATCGTTTAAAAATTTATTTATTAAAAAGTTATGTTTTAGAAATATTTGTTTAAAAAAGTTATGTCTTAGAAATATTCGTTTAAAAATTTATTTATTAAAAAGTTATGTCTTAGAAATATGTTTAAATTACTTTTACGTTGGACAATATGAAAGATAGAGTTTCAACCTAACGATACTTTTATATTACTCGAGATTATTCTATTTACTTAAATAGTGGGTAGTGCGGTTCCAATATTCCAAAAAAAAAACAGATAATTTACTTTTAAATGATTCTAGATAGAGCTCCAAAGACTTTCAGAAAATTGAAGTAAATCATGTTTGAATAAACTTTGTCGAAGGTACTGGAGCTCTATGCTTCGTACTTTTTATTTCACTAAAAATTTACAGAAAGAAAGGAAAAATATGACGTTTCTTAAAAATGGTTTAATTTATATAACTAGCAGTTTTGATTTCTAGAAAAGAAAGTTTCTTTGGTTAGAAAGTAATGAACACTTTTTACAAAAAAATGGTTATTTTTTAATAAATATTGTACGATTTAAAAAATATCGCCGTTGTCGTTTATTTGGCCATGTATACTAAGAAGTATGATAAATGTGACCCAAACGGCAGTTAATAAAGTAATATTTTTCAAGAAAAAGTTCTCATAACTTTGAAAACAAAATAGTGCATGTATGAAATCTACATATCTTTACAGACGAACTGAAAGATCTTCAATTATTAACGAATAAAACGAAATTAAAATACTGACAAATAGAAGAATTTCAGTTTTGAAATCGGTATTTTGTTCAAACAACCACTCAGCACTACCTATTCCATCAATGGTCATTTTGTAATATGTAAAGAAAACTAGGACATACCCAAAAATTAACCTGAAAAGTGGTCGCAGTGGCAAAGTTCCCACCGAAGCCAGATTTGATAGATCTACATGAGTTTATCTTTAAGTTTCTTATAGTTTTATTGTACAGTGGGTCGTTATCGAATTGATGTATTCTGTACAGGTTTTGAATAGAAAGTTGTTCCAGTGCAACTATATAAGCCATTCAGTGCTAATAAAGTGAAACAACATGGCCCAGGCGAAATGCTTAATACATAATAAACACGTTGTTGTATGTGAAAACGCCAAAATCATGATTGCTATGTATGTATATGGACGGTGAGAAAATCGAGGTTCGGGTACATGATTTAGTAAAAAAAAAAGAAAAAAAGCACTTCAGACGATAGAACTCCAACCGGATTTTGGAAATATGAGCGAGAACAAGGAATTTAAGCCCTTTCTTTCATTTGAATTCCAACCGAATCCACTGGCACAAGACACAAGAAAGTATTGCTATTTTCATAGTTTTATTTCAGTAAAATATATTCAAATAAGTTGTAATTGTTGTTTATTGTTTTGAGCATTATTTATTTAAACATTTTTCATGCAAACTTACTATGTAATAATTGGCACAATGGCCAAAAAATCCCAAAAAATTCTTTTCTTTAATTATATTTTTGAGCTTTTACCTTTAAAATCTTATTTTGGCTTATATATTTTAAATCCGGTTGGTTCATTATTGTACGAAAACATTTTTTGGGCCACACTGATGATACGGCACCACTTACTCGCAAAGTGCCCATTAAAAGATGTATTTAATCCCAGTATGGGCTTTTGATCACACTTGTGTGCATCATCAGTTCCCGGCATATGGAGTAGTACCAGTAAGTAACACATCAACACTTTCTTTCTAATATCCAAAATTACTGTAAAGATGGCCGAGGCCCGCAATGGTGGCTTTCAAGTCAAGTTCTTGCTTGGACAGGGACAATTGTTATTCCCAAAAATTGTTTCTCAGGTAGTCTGTGTGAGAATTAGAGTCACCAGTCTACAACCTACGAAGTATACCATGATTACGCAACGCAACGCACTTGTGTGCATCGTGTTTCGTAATTTAGCATGTAGAAAATGTTGGCTACAGTTTCAAATATACAATAGTGTGCGTAATACACGTATCCGTGATCGTGGAATTAAAAAGTGTGCAAAAATCCGTTACTGAGATCAAGTGAATATATTCCACTAAACCATCCGTGAAACATGAAAAAATGGTGAATATCGTATTTCGGATTAGTGGAATCCATCAACCACTTCCCAGATTTTTTCAAACGATGTTTTAGCGGTGAGTATTCGAGCGGACTCACCCACTTTCGCTTACCCGACAGTGCGGTACAAAACACAATGAAATAGTATAATTATACAGAGAATTCTTTACACGTGTCAAGAAAAAATTAATACGCGCCAGTTCTGTGAACAGATGGTGAATTACGGGCAACCTTGCTCAGAATCGGTCGAGGAAAGTGCATCTACGGAAATACATTCCATTTCACAATCTTCAATAGTATTATCTGAATCACAAACAGTTGTCAAATTTCTGACGGCTGTTCGGGCAACAATGATTATTTCGAAAGCTGCATCAAGCACCTCAAAATTAACAGACAGTACCATCAGTGAGGCAGCTGTTAATAAAGCCGGGGGATGCTATTTAGTTCAATTATCAGTTCCTTGCACCGCACAGTGGTTCAGACTGTGAATTTAATAGGAATTTTTCCTTTTTAGCAAAAATTAAATGTTCTGGTATGGCTGATGAGATGGTACGGCGTACAAGGGCATCGCAATTTTTTTTTTTTTTAATTCTCAAAGACCCCCCCCCCTCTCATATTGCGACAAAGTAAGCTCAGATGCCAAATTTCACATCATTTGGACAATTTTAGACCCCCGCCCACTTCGCTTGAAATTTTTTGAAATTGGTGCTATGGGAAAATATGGAGGAAAAAAAACATTAAATGCTATAACTTTTGAAGTAGCAGTCAAAAAATTACAATTTATACCTCTTTTGAAAGGAAATAATCTTAGTATTTGAAAGGAGATATTCTTGTTTCTAGAAAAAAATACGGGAAAGTGGGGTACTGGGCAGGGCCGGCGGAAAGCGTGGGTAGTATGGGTATTACTAAAAAATTAGATGCGCAACGCATGTATCTCGCACTACACACATTTGAAAACATCTATGTACCACAATTCCATTTGCATAAACGAACGTGGTTTAATGTGAATGTAATGTAAGCGTGTGCATTGCGAAAAGGGAAACAATCTTTACTAATGGACCCCTCACCCTATGCTTCCTACCCACTCGGGCGTAAAGTGTTTCGTCGCCCCTGATACTGGGTCATTTTGGACCCAAACTCCCATATTTTTAATAATTTTTCTGCTCCGTGATGTAAATCATACATATTTTGTAGTTTTTCTAGATATGTGGTAACTTGAAACAAATTATCTGCTCTGAAACAATCTTATTTTATTTTGGTACAATTAGAACTTCTCTGACTGTTGTATAAGCTAAAAGAAGGGGCACACAAATCACGATTTTTTTTTCAAATACATAATAAGGTTGTTTAGTCTCAGAGCAATTCCACCAAGCTTTATTCAAAAATATTTAAAATCGTATTCAGATGAAACATCATTTAGGATTAGGACTAAGTTTTTTTTAAAAGAGCGTAATAGTGCACCAAGGGCATTTTTTAAAAGAGCGTAATAGTGCACCGTTTTCAGCAAAATATTGTTCGAGATTTGAATTTTGTCCAGAAAAAAATTGAGAATAAATTGCAGGAATAAACTCTTCTTCACAAAAAATAGACACTGAGAAAAGGTTGCGGCATTTTTCAAATCATTTAAAATTTATGCTAAATATTAGATTTACAAATATCTATTTTTCAATTTTTTATTTTTTGTCAGCGAAAGAAACATTTCAAATGTGATTTCATCACGAAGAGACTATCGATTAATAAGTTTTTATAACAAAAACATTTAACATGTTTTTAGATTTCATACTAATCGACAGACAAAAACGTACAGAAAATGATTTAAAATTTCATTTTAAAGGAAATGGCTCTTAATAAAAAATTCCAAAGTGAAGTTGTTTTCAAAATATTGAAAGTTTCGTTACAATCGGAGATGATCAAATGTTGTAATCTGTTGCTTTCTCATGGAAAATCTCTTACGTGAAAGTTCCTGCTAAATTTGAATTCCGGGCTGCTGTACGCTAGGGTTCGGTATTATTGGCTCATTTCATTACATCAAGCGTATCATAATTGGATGAGAATTATATAGTAAATTTCTTAATGAGCTTATTTTTGAAGAAGAATTCCACTAGAAATTAATTGAGCTTCCGTTCGGTAAACTATGACGATACCATTTCAAATTTGTGATAAAAAATAACAGATGATTTTCTTTGAGACCGTTTCAAGCACATCTTAATTTGATAATATCGCTTGGCCCTGGATCCTGAATAAAGTGGTCTGGTATGGGAAATAAGAAATATTTTAGTTAAATCCATAATTAGAGTAAGTCAGCTTTGGGAACATATGTACATTTCAGTTAACATCAATTAGTACAAGTGATTGATCCCTGTGGAATCCAAGGTAAATCCCTGTCCGTTATTTTCTTACCTGCTTATATTCTTTGAAAGTCCGTTCCTTCGCTGTTTCAGAAAAGTACTCAAAATATGCGTAACTTTTGCTTTTCTCAAAGTTTGATTTACATACAAACAGGATATTGCTATAATCAATTCAATTAATGTGATGTTATTTCTTCATCATTAGCTTGAATATATGTCAGATAATTGTTCCGTTTTAAGCTTTCCAGTTTGAAGTTTGTGAAGTTATCACGTCTTTTAAAAACGATTTCTTCCCAGAGTTGTCATTAAATAGGTAATCGACAAGCAAAATAATAGTTTTGAATCTTAGTCAATCTTTTCGTTTTTCAACCTGGTTGCAACTATTATCACGCATGTGCTTTTTATAATGTTTGGTGAAACATGATATCAAATTAATTGAATTAATAAGATTGTCAAAATCTCCATACAAAACTACCTACCAGCTCAGTAAGTTTATTGATCTACCAGATACTGTTTATATGTGTGTGCGTGTTCTATACATATTCAAACGAAGTTAATTCATTCCTGATAAAAATATATACTGTCTGGTGAAAAAATCGAGAGAACACAACTTTACTGTTAATATTGATGTATCTATCTCACTACAACGCGATGTTTGTAATTGCTGAAATAATATGCATTTATGATCGTTTTGTTTTAAACTTTGTCGTTCATGATTATAATTTTTCTTGATTCTAATTGTAATATTGAAGGCACGTTTTGAACAATTTTATGATATACATGTATATAGAAATATCATCCAGTTTTACGAAAAGTCTTATCTTAAAAAAAATCTTAAAAACTCGGCACATTTACGTACAATTTACCGCAATTCGTAAAGGCTAACTATTATTCGAGGAGGACTACATCAAATGATTTTTACCATGGTTTAAGTGCACAAAATAAGCTGACGAGAAATTATAAATTGAAGTTACAGCAAAGTTTCCTATAAAGGTCAATTTAAAAGGTGGAACTAAATAGATTATAGAATTTTGTCTTGTAAATAAGTTTAATAAATCGTGAAACTAATCAAAACTTAAAAAAAAATCTTTCGGCTCTGTATTTGCATTATTCTGCAGTGATCTAATAATTTTTTGCACGTGAAATCTGCATAAGTAGTCACATTCGAATATTTAACTCCGACTGAATAAAGTTCTGATGAAAGGATAGGGAATGTTATCGGCACTAAGAATTCGAACGATGATGGTTTATGACAAATATGCAACTTAAAATATCGGCGAAAATGTGTGATAGAATTATATCAGCGGAACTGGTGAAAATATCATCAAAAATAAGCAATAATGAAAGAAACAACATGCGCCTCCATTGGAGAACATCAAACAATTGATGTAACTGATAAACTTAACCAATGTATTTAACTTTTCTTTTACTTATTGTATATAGACTTACTTGCTAGTTATTTATGTGTCCTAGTTACTATATCTTTCAATGATTCGTTTTCTCTAACGGTAATATATATAGCGTTTCACCTATTAGCCAATCAATTCTAATTGTATCAAAGCGATAGCAAACGACAACTGAAAAATATTACCCACACATGGAGATGCCTAATGGTCATATTCAATCATTCATTAATGCTTCTCCGTTGAAAAAAAAACCGAAACGCTTGAAATACTTTGGCAAATCGAGCGTTTCCAATCGAAATCCCTTCTGTGCACAGTTCAAAGGCATTAAACGGGCTAAGCCTCCCTCTCCCCTCATATTCCCGTACCCAGCGCAAATAGTTTTATTTTTTCCTGTCCGCCTCGATACCGTATACATATATACCCGGGGGTTAAGAAAATCTGGTCCAAACAAACGAGTCACAACAAAACCGAATAACTGAAATCCAACCGATACGTCAAATCTGAGAAATTGCGAAACACCCACAGAAAGCGCCCTGTGATAGCACAGGCACACATTTTAGGCTTCGAGACGATGACGACGATGGCTACTACAGACCGGTAGGGGTGTGGAGAGGGGTCGTACCCCCCCGCCCTCTCATCGTACGGGACACCGAGACTCGATCGGCGGGTGCATTTACCGGGTGAGGCACGGGGTACGACGGGAGATCTGCGAATATATGTTACCGCAGTGCGGGGGAGTACCGTGTACGGTTAGTGGAATGAAGCCAATCTGTGGCTGTGGGGGTATGGTATGGGCGTGATGAGCTATTTTAAGGGGCGATTGGAGGATGAATGGTGTTCCAAGGATATGGAAGCGTTCTAATTACAGAGAGAACGGAGAGCTAATTAGGGATTTGTTTTGAGTGCCACTGCGACACTCGCCAACACGACACTATCATTTGGCTAATTTCATCATCAATGGGCGTTGTAACAAGAAATAATTTGGAATGTGTTGATTTTTGATGCATGTTTTTGCGGGAACGGAACCGTAAATAGTAATTTTCTTTTGACTGTCGCTGAAAGTGTTTGGTAGTGTGATCGTTCCTGTACGCTGTATCCGGATACAGATGAAACTACTACCGTGGAATGTCGTTTGTGTTCGGTTTTATGACCAACAGGAAAGCTCAAAGAATTTTCTACGTAGCAAAATTGAATTAAGATTGCTGATATATGCTGGAGGGATCTTCGTCGGTGTCGGGCAATTTGAAAACACCAACCGGAATACACCACAAAAGTTGTCGACGGGAGGGCGTGAGACTTCTAATCTCGTTTTTATTGGCAAATATTTTCAGGTTTACCTCTTCAGTGTCGCAGCGATTTCGACGGCCGCTGATGGTAAGAGTTGAACCTATTTTGTTATACCGTGATTTGGTGATTTTGTTTGGGCACATGTACGAACGGAGCATGTATACTAATATACTATACAATGTTAAGCTGCGATTGGGCTCGAATGGGCGTTTACTGGTTGGCAGTAAAACCGTGCGGAACTCATTCCAACGGATGCCTGCTGTTATTGTGATAAGTTGAAATTTCAGTACATAATCGTATAGCAGTTTTATGGGAACAACATTCGGAATCTGAGCGCCATTTAGATGGTGCTGATGGGGTGATTTTTGGTAATGAATGGCATCTAGTTCCCAGGAAACCCGGAATTGTTACGCCGAAATTTTAACGTGCGTTTTATTGCTGCTATCTTATTGAATCATTGCATGGATTTTGCGAACTGTGTTGTTCAATATTTAATACATAATTTGATTCCGATTACATATGGGTATTTTTAAAGTTAATGAACTGGTAAAATTTGTATGGAAATTAGTATAGGAAACACTTCTTTTTTGCATCTCCGCACGTTCAGATCATTTTTTCGCTCTAATTGAAAAACCAACTCTATAAAAAGTTAGTCCAGATTGCGGTTAACAACTTTGCCAAAAGCTGTAACAAGCTTAAGATAGAAGGTATAAATTAATCACAGAAATGTATTAATTCTGTCAACAGTGAAGTTGTACTAGCAACACTTACGTACAACTTCATTATTGACAGAATTAATATATTGCTGCGATTAATTTATACCTTCTATCTTAAGGTAGTTACAGCTTTTGGCAAAGTTGTTAACCGCAATCTGGGCTAACTTTTTATAGAGTTGGTTTTTCAATTTGAGTGAAATAGCGATCTGTATGAATGGAGACGCAAAACAGTACGTTTTCCCATACCAGTTTCCAAACAAACATTAACGCAATGCGCGAATATGAGGGGCAACCAATTGTTTCCATAATTTGCACAATCATTTGGAATCACAAAAAGAACTTAAAAAGGGCTGTGTTCGCTAAGTAGTATTATTTTAAATTTTTTCCATACAACCTCGAGGCAGTCAAATGGCCATGTACTGGAATATGGCAGCCTAAAGTACACTCACAATGGTAATTTTTTTTTGCGAACACATAATTTAAATTTTGCATTTAAAATTTCATTATAGTCCACGAAAATCTTTTTAAACCACTGCGATTGGATATTGTTTTGAACATAACACTCGGGGAGAATCGCGTCGACTAACAATCGGGCGACTATATAAAAGTTAAACGTTAGTTAGTACTTTCAGTATGTTATGATATTGTTTGCTTCTTTTTGCTCCTTAACGAATTATTTAAGGTCGAAGTTACCCCAAAAATATCGTAAAATTCGGAATATCTTTTTAAATTCAACAGATAGGAAGTAACTATGTTCGGCAAAAATATGCGTTTCGATACCGCAAACAGCTTTGTGGAAGATTCTAAGAAGATAGGAGAATGTCTAAAAAAGTTATCATGAAAAAAATAATTTTAAGGGGTCTTCCATATAGTATGTTTTATAACTTGTAAACTATTACAGCTAGACATATGATGTTTTCAGCAATTTCTTTTGTAGTAACATTTGCTACAACTTTGCCGAAGACACAAAGTCTCTATCTTTATTAATTCGGAAAATAAATTTCATATATCACTTACAGGTGAATTAATCACTGAACGGTATACTCCTGTGTATGCGCAATCATAAGACGCAAACAACGCAATCATAAGAACAAGTCAACGGTTTAGACGCTATTAATTTTGAGCACGAAAACGACGTTTTAAAACACTGTGGACTGTGACCTTCATTTTATCCTACTATGCAGTCGAGATAGTTTTGTATTTTCTTCATTTTGTGCATCTCCAGAATCTAAGATATACCAGGATACCTCAAAGTAACATAATACCTTATATTGTCGATTCCGGCAGCATACTATATTAACCCTTTCAGGCCCAACTTTTTTCTATGGCACATTCAAATCTATTTTTCCTTAAAACCTTCGGGGTCAAGAAACACGAAAACCCTGTTTTGAACATGATAGTTGCTTCTACTGTAGTGTTAGAAGCCGTTCAAATTTTACTATCGGATGCTCAATGCAACTCTTCTAGAATATTTGCAATAGTCCAATTATAAGAAAAAGGTAATCGAAGGCGGTCTAAACTCATAGGTTTATCAGATTTCAATAATATTCTAAGACAACAAAGATGTATTGAAATTGCGCATTTCGCCGTTCACCGAAATATACTCTGGCAGCACTGTACCAGTGGAATCCACTCGGACTCATTGCTATAACTTCAGTTCTACAGATACTACAAACAACTGTAAGTGTTACTATGTTTTAATTGCCGCAAAGTGTAACTGTAAGTGCTCAAATGAAAGGCAACAGTCCAAGTTATTGGCCTTACATGTTCTTGTGAACAAATCTCAAGTGAATTAAGTATTATATATATTTAAAGACGTTGGTGTTTTTAAACAACATGGGCATGGGCAAGTGTGCTTCAGGGCAGTATTGCTCAGGCAGGGTAGCACAACACACTGAAAATCATCATCACTGTGGGTATCATTTGAAAGAGTGTCGTCAATAGTTAATGAAATTGATGTTTGATATTATCAAATGCAAGATGGTGGTTTCTAGTCACCAGGAAACCCTGAGAAAATTAACATCAATATGGGTGTTGTTCGAAAGGGGATGGTCAATAGTTAACGGAAAACACAGAAAACTTTTATCAACATAACTGTAATTTGAAATAAAATCGTAAGTAGATGACGCCATTTTAAAATCCAAGAAATCAGGTTAGCGCAAAAATCTAAATATATTTCCATCAATATCGGTGCGTTTGAAAGCGGGTGGTCAGAAGATAACTAAAAAAGATGATTGACGCTACCGGATACCTTTTCAAGGGTGGAAGTCGTATAACCGCCAATTTTACAAAATTCGTTTTATTTTTTTAAACTCTAAACTAATGCTGTTATTTTGACAAGAAGAGCAAGTCAAAATTAGTAGTTATTTCATTGTGAATTTTTTTTCAAAAACCGTGATGTTCAGAGACGTATAATAATAAAAATGGAAAAATGCGAGCGTTTTTGTCCTCTTGTAAAAAGTGGAAATGGCGGTTATACAACTATGAATATCTACCCTTCAATCAATAATGGAACTCTGTATTAAATTGTGCGCCCATATGAACCTGCCTTGTTTTTCCGTTTTGAGTTCATAATTAATTTGCTCTAGAATACCTATCCGTCTTTCAATTTTCATACCATTTGCCGAAAATATCTACCAAAATCGATGCAGTAGAATTCAGACTATTATCCATGGAAACCGGTGCTAAATTATTTCGGCAACAACTTAGAGTCGGTTTCCGATGCGACGAAGTCGAAACGGATCCATGACTTTATCCATAAACTGTTTCACATAATTTGATATATTATTTATACATTCATTGTTGTTTCATGAACTGGTTCATTACAGATAATACATTGATATTAGTCAAATTTACATATTAGTCAAATTTAACTTTTATCCTATTTTACACTTAGAACAGTTCAACATGAGCACTAGAGTGCCCAGAAAAAATATGAATTTTTGAAAACTCAATCGGCCCACCCCTGAGTCGATTCCTAGTCCCACCAGAAGTACCTGCTTCAAATTTGAAGCAAATCGGACAAGTCTAGCTACCGGACCAACGTGCCTGAAGTTTGTATGGGATTTTTCGACAATTCACATGGAGAAAACCCACTAGCTCACATTTTCGCCGCTAGGTGACAATATATGTATCGTATTACCATTGTAAGTAAAAATAAGAAAGATAATTTAATTGCCTACAAGTTTGTCGAAGACTACTAGTCAATCCGGCTTGGTTAAAAGAAGTTATTAAACTTTTAACGAAGTGATGTCTGAGTCAGTTTTGCATGGGGTCTAGCAGTACATGGTTGTGGATCGGTACTAGATTACCACCAACTATACATTTTTGTGAGATAATAGTTAGATTTAGCTGAATAGTATGTTCACAAGAATTGTAGTACATAATACGAGTTATGCTTTAATTAGAAAATTTTAGTTCCACCTGTAACCGCATAGAGGGCGCCAACACTAACTTTTCATAGTGAGATAGAATATCGAGATGTTCGGAAGAATTATTTAAAAATGCTTACTCTATAACTTTGTGGAAGACACCTAATCTCTATATCTTTCCGTTGAAAAGTTAGTGTTGGCGCCCTCTATGCGGTAAACTGTGGAACTAAAATTTTCTAATCAAAACGTGACTCGTATTACTTACTATAAATCTTCCGAACATACTATTGACCTAAACCTAACCATTATTTCACAAAAATGTTTAGTTCGTGCGAATCAAGTACTGATCCACAATCATGCACTGCTAGGCCCCATGCAAAACTGACTCAGACATCACTTCGTTAAAAGTTTAATAACTTCTTTTACCAACACCGCATTGATTAGCAGTCTTCAACAAATTTGTAGGAAATTAAATTACCTTTCTTATTTTCACTTACAGTGATAATACGATGCATATAGCGCTACCTAGCGGCGAAAATGCGAGTTATTGGGTTTTCTCCATGTAAATTGTCGAAAAATCCCATACAAACTTCAGGCACGTTGGTTGGAGCAAGTACTCCTGGTGGGACTAGAAATCGACTCAGGCATGGGCCGATAGGGGTAATTTTTTCCTGTCACTCTAATGAGCACAATAAGTATCTAACAAATCCAAACTTCAAAATAGTCTTTAATCGATGAACTCAACTTTGGCGCCATCTGATGAAATAGAACATAATTCGAAACAAAAACTGCGGTGTGCGAAAAAATATATAAAAGTTACAGATTTACAATTCATTTTCGTGAAATTGAATGGTAATGCCCATCAATTATACTTTCATACTCTAATATCACGCTAACGTAAATATATTTTACGAAATTCATCATAATGTACAAGAATTCCAAACCCAAAGTAGAGGTTAACAGTATTCACTAGTTTTCGATGATGGTGTCGTACTTAGGTGTCTTCAGCAAAATTTCAAAAAATTGGTGGACCACCCGAATCGTATAAGACTTTAATATTTCTTAAGAGGGTACTTCCTTTTTGTACTATCCGTAGAACTGAAGTTATTGCAATTAGTTTGTTTGGATTCTGCTGGTGCAGTGCTGCCAGGGACAGTTTCATTCAACGGCGAAAAATGAAATTAAAATATATCTTTGTTGCCTAAAAATGTTTAAGAAAACTGATAAAACCTATCGATTTAGACTGTCTTTGGCTACCTTTTCACGGTGTGTCTAAAACCATTATTAACAAAAAAACGACCATAAATTTGGCATACGGCATTCGAAAGATACAGTATCCAAGCATCTTCTCAGTGAATTTCAAAATGATCCATCGAGAGTTTCGAGAGATATGGCGATTTGAAGTTTTATGATACGTTTCATAAGGCTACCAGCGAACACCCACGGGTTTGGTCCTATCTTTATGAACAAAAAAAATTGTCTACTTATTTGGTACTGGGCATTCGAAGGATATAGTAATCAAGTATATCCCCTGCAAGTTTGAAAATATTTCATTGACGGAATCGAAAGATGGGTATTCTACCAGATTTCAAGCATGAAGCCACTTTTGTCCATTGACTTTATATCGTTTATACGTGTCGCTGCTTTAAAAAAAAAATATTGCCGTTTAATTACATAAATATAATGTACAAAAGGTGTTATTGATATGGTCCGCTGAAAATATGAAAATAGGGTTGTTTACCTAACACTAACTATAACGTGTAAATTAAAAAAAATGAATGAATGTTGGAATGTTTACTTAAAAAGGCCATATCGCAGGAGTATGTTGACTGACTCTAATTGTTTTTCATTACTTAACTGGTAGACTTTTTATCAACAATTTTCCTTCAGAAGAATATAAAATAGAGTTGTCTACCTCAAATAATAGACAATATAATTGATCTCAACTATATGTACTATCATTATTTAGTGAATATTTTTGTATTAAAAATGACGGCCCGTCCATTTTTATTCACTAGTTGACTGCAAATGCTGTATACTACAAATTGTGGATATATTAAATGTTGAAACTAACACAGTCGTGATTCGCTGGTTGGACAATTTTTAACATGGGCCGCTTTTTAGTTGGACCTTCGCTAGTTGGTCCATTGTCGAACTAAAAAGCATCTGAATGTCAAATTCTCTTGTTAAATTATTTAGGCAATAAAATGGAGAATAGTTAATGTCAATGAAATATTTTCAAACTTGCAGGGGATATACTTGATTACCATATCTTTCGAATGCGAAATATCAAATAAGTAGACAAATTTATTTTGTTTATAAAGATAGGATTAAACCCGAGGGTGTTTGCTGGTAGCCTTATGAAACGTGTCATAAAATTTCAAATCGCCATATATCTCGAATCTCTCGATGGATCATTTTGAAATTCACTGAGAAGATGCTTGGATACTGTATCTTTCGAATGTATGACAAATTTATGGTTATTTTTTTTGTTAATAATGGTTTTAGACACACCGTGTTTTCGATGCTTTTGGACACTGCGCGAGAGGCTTCTATCTAAATCAAAACAAGTTTTTCGTATTTCCGGATGCCAGAATCATATATGCCGTAGACAAAAGTTGGTCATGAAAGGGTTAAATGTTTTTATTTCGCGATAAAGCCCTTTCAGCAAAATTTCGTTAATCTTGAATGCACATCAATGCACATTATTGGATGAAACCTTAATTTTTTTTGAGGAGCTACTCCTATTTTTAGAAAACTTTTTTTATTGAACAATAAAAATATGTTTTCTTCTTCAACCTTGTATAACGGTTAATTTGGAGTAACTTTGCTGAAGTTTTTATGAAGTTATAATTTTACGCGGGCGACATAAACCAATGCGATGGTAGAGAGACTTTAAAATTAGTTTTTTGACATTTCATCCATACAATAAATTTCCATCACTTAGGTATATTCTAGAAAGTTTCAGATATCAGCAAATGACATCATTTTGCTAAACACACTAATTTATTTTGACAGCAAGTTTTGGAAATAAACGAATTTTTATGCGGAATATTACGAATACTACAACACTAAGAAGATAAAGTACCCAAAAAGCAAATTCAATCGCGTTTCATATGCACAAGTTTTACAATTTTGAAAATATCTCACAAATTTCCGTCTATCCCAAAATTGACACACAAAGCTTTTGATGTGTTTAGAAAAGTTATGCAATCCGCTAATATCTGTAACCTTCTGGGAATAAACTTGTGTGACAGAAATTCATTGTACAGAGAATACGACAAAAATTGAGTTTAAGGTGCCCTTAGTCCTATAAAGCCGCAAAAACACGTTAAATAGCATCTTTAGCAAAAAAACCAAATTAGCTGCTATATAGAGTAGCATAAGATAAAATATGTTTCATTGTCGAATGAAAAACTAAAGATTTCCAAAAAGGGCGCAAACGGTACCATGGCTCGCGACCATTTTTTTGGGTTCAAGACCACTGTACAACGCTCCTAAAATCATGACCCTTAGTCACAGTACACTTCCAGAACAATCTGACAGTCTTATCATTTTGAACTGCTCGGAATGATGAATATTAACCCTAGAACGTTTCACTGGGGTACAAATGTACCCCACGCCATCTTTGGAGCTGTGTGCAGAAGAGGATACGGCATTTACCGACCTGGGACCCTAACCATAATTAAATTTAGAGTTCATAGTAAGAGTAGGAAAAGGTGGTGCAGCCAATTTGGTTTTGGCCTTCGTGGAAGCAGGAGTCAAAGTTGACGTAATTGAGACGATGCGTGTTACCAATGTATTGCTGGTCAGAAATATTTTTTTAATATTTCGTGGTATTTTCCAAAATCCGATTTTTCTTCTTTCACTCTTCCAAATATGTTATTGCACTTTTTTAAAAGTCTCGAAATTTCATTTTATACCGCTTCTAGGCCATTCTTTTACTTTTAGAATCATTTGATTTTTTTCAAATCGATTGAGAATTCGCAAAGTTATGGTAATTTGTGAAAAAAGTCAAAACCACGGTTTCTTCACTTTTTTGTTCAAGCCAATTTATGTATCATTGATCCAATAAATTCCGTACTTTCACTTAGACAGCTGTTTTCGCAATTAAAAAGCGAAGATAATGATATATTATACATTTCTTTTGTTTGCATCAAACGCGTGGGGTACGTTTGTACCCCACTGCAACGTTCTAAGGTGGAAAAGTAAGTGTAACGTTCTAGGGTTAAATTGGTTATGAAATTTGCGTTTCGACATAGTCTCTTTAGAATCCGACATTAACTTAGCAAAAAGGTGTCACTAAGTTAGTGTCGAATTCTGATGAAATGAAGCTGAAACGCAAATTCCATAACTAATTTAGTTATAGATCATATATAGATATAGCATAGATCATGGGCATTATTTAATTGTTGTCTCTTTCTTGGTAACGAATTAAGTTCGTAACAGAGGAGAAACATCTATTTTTTCGCGTCCATTAGTTCTATAATTTCATGAATACGAGATTCATTATTCATGATTTCAGGCGCGGGGTCATTCATGGCTTTTAGAAACGGTTCACTTTACATAATGCCGTAATTTTTTTTCTGAATTTAGAAATCGGTTCATTCCGTGTAGTCTCAGGTGATTCATTTCAGGTCTAACCGAACTAAGTGTCATTTTTATTGCAAAGATGTGTTCACACCAAAACTAAATGTTCGATTATTCATCATTAGCAAGAATTATTTGCTTTCGAGTACTAGTTAAGCTCTCAAAAATAAACAGATGTGCGCGTTGCTATACATATTGGATGTGCGCCAGTATGTTTCAAAATGGCGCTTTGTTTTCTTTAGCTTCACGCAATTCACAGTCAAGAAATTTTGGGCTTGCTTATATGACCCTATTCCATAAAAGTATAGGTTTTCGTCTTCACCAGCATGCCCTCGCTTGAGTACTATGGCCCTAAATAAATCTCTTTCACATATCTTCCTTTCCTATGCGAATTGATTGTTGTTAGAAAATATAAAGGTTTGTTCACATTTAGCCATTCAAAACGGGGAAAATATGAGAACTATGCTATTTGGACCATTACCATTTAATTTCATATTTCAAACATCTGGATTTTCTCATCAATAATTGTTCCCCCCTTTGTGTACCAAACTATATTGTTAGTTTTAAGATAACTATAAATATTTCCTAAAAAATTATTACTATTGAATTCCTTGTTTTAAAATTTTTCATAAAAAAATCTTTTGTCGCCTCTCTTGTATATAGAATCTTATTTCTAGTATTAAGATAGCTGTAAAATTTTTCTCTTTAAAAAAAAAATATTTCAACATTGTAACCTCCTAGTTTTAAAATATCCAAAATGTAAAAACAAAAGAATTTGGCACCGCCAAGCTAACGCATTTGTGCCTATCAAATAAACGAAATGAATAAAAAAAATTAATTCCATATTATGAAAGTAGGATTTCATCGCCTTCTGAAGGTATGAAGGGCTGTAAGAAGGTGGTCAATGTTTAGACACGATCCTGACTGGGTATGAAACTGAATTTGATGTTAATAATATTGCCCTAGCAAGTGCTGAATTAGAGTAGACGAAGTTGAAGTTTAACCCACTGAGAACTTTCAAGACATACAAGTAAAGTTTTCAACCTGTGTAAGAAAAAAAATTGACGCTTTGAAATGACAACAGCAAGTAGCAACTTGCCGCAGGTCGGCGTTTCGATCGGCCCGCAATCGCTATACTGGACTTGTATGCAAACTTGGATACAATAGTGCTTTACGCATGCGAACCTGTATGCGATGATGATTTTCAACGTATTTTAATTTAAATGTTTACACAGGTTTTTCGGGAAAGTTTGTTCTAGCTTATATGTCTGTTCTTTGTGACTTAACTGTGTATTCCAATGTTTGTCAAATCATTCGATACCTGTGAATACGCTGGCAATATTGATGTTATATTATTATCTGTCGTTGTTTGACGATTTTTCGATGAGCTTTCCTGTTTATTCCGAAGTTGGTCCGCTGTGTGACAACCAACCCGGAAGATCACGTTACCACATGTTCGTATGTACACTAGGTTGGTTAAAGAATAAGAATTCATGTTGATTAATTTTTTAATACACTTAAGAGCTCGACACAAAAGTGTACATAGATTTTTATGAAAGAATTAAAATTTTCTAAAATAAATTCAAGAATAGGATTTTTTTTATAAAATATGAATTAGTTTCGACGTTTAAACACCCTAATGTACGTTCAATACGACACGAACCGCGAACGACGTGCGTGGCCGTGCGGGGGCAACACCGCGATTCGGCTGCCTCGGTTCACGCTACGACAGTTCTGATTAAAAAGGGCAGGTTCATTCCGCTGGCCGCTGCTGGTTGGTCTGTTGGCGAATACGGTCTAGCTAGCGGTGTACAGAGGAAACCGGTAGGAATAAAAATAATAATTTGCATCCAATTTGCGGGAGAATGAGCGCGGGCAATTCGGTTGGGTAGCGACGGTTATCGGCTGGAGGAAACGGAACGGAACGGATTTGCATATCTTCTCTCGTTTATTCGTTGCCGGGATTATGCAACTGTGGATGGACGTTTGATTTTGTCATCCCGCGACAGCCGCGACATGGTGACATCAGCTCATAGATGTAGTTGAGTTTGTTTTGCGCATTTTTTTTTCGATTAGCGTTCGATTGCATTTGCGAGCGCTTCAAATGAAATCGGCCAACGGAGCATGGTCCGCTCTGATACGGGGGGAAATTAGAATTCGGTTTATGGCCATATCTTGCGTACGTATCAAGGATATTAATCGTAATGATTATTGTTTTTGTTGTCGAACACGGAACGGAAGAAGCGAATGGTTTGGTTTTTTTTTTGTCCCAGTTCGGAAGTGCATGTTGGAGGATAGATGTTTCGAGTTGATGGTACCATTTAAATGCCGATGGTGAATGATATTGGTCTATGAGGGTTGATTTGGTGGATTGTATGGACATTTGGGAATTATTTCTCAGCGCTATGAGTGTATACTGACGAAAGAAAGGGAGAGCGAACGGAGGATTTTGGTTGGATTCTCAATACAGAGGAAACAGGGAACAGAAAATTTTCGAAAATAATTGATTATTTGTTCAGGTTTGGTTGATTTGATCAGTATGAGAAAAGAAACAGTCAAATTAAAAAGAACATGGAACGGTTGATTTTTTTTGTTAGGAGGGAATAAGAAATGAGCGAAAATAAAAAATCGGTGACCGTCTACAGGTACCTGTTGTGAGACTGATTTCCATAGCACGCTGACGGTGTCCCAAAACCTTAAACTGAGGCAAAGATACTTCACTCGAGACTCCGACTGAATTGGGGCCTTCATTCCATTTATATCGGATATCTCGCATCGTGTATCCGACTAGAGGAGCGAGAGGAATAGAGTTTTACGACAATTTGTTTTGTTATGTGCGTTATGAAATAGGTTAAAGGCAAAAAATTAAACATCGACGTAACGTTATGGTTAAGAGCACTCAATTAAGGTACAAGATCCGCTATTTACACTATTTTCGCTTGCATTTTCAGAAATGATTTTCCTCACGATTTTGCTTGGATCTGGTATTTAGGCTATCAAATATTACTTGCGATTTCGGTATTCGTCTGTTTACTAAGCAATCTAGGAATGCATTTCAGTCAACTCTACAACAATGATTGTCTGTTTGTTGATTGGTGTTGGTATTAGTTTTGAACGTGAAATTAAAAGGACTATTATCAACTACTGGTTCGAGTTTGGTGTCAATTGGGCTTCTGGTGGTTTGAAAATGCCCCAATTGTCACTGTCTAATCCGGCCATTCGGTTCATTCGCTAAAAGGTAAGGTATGAAACAAATTCGAAAAGGAAAAAAAAATCTAATTTAGTTTACAAAATAATATGTCAAACCAAACAAACAAATGAGTTATGAGGAAACAGTGGCAACTGAGCTAAACTGGTTTGTTGCTTTCGGCCGGTAACGTCCTACCGGTAATGGATTCTGTCGCATTGTCGAAAGTGCGCAGGATCCGGATGCTAGCTTGCTGGAAAACTTTAAAACAGAACCGGAAACATAGCAGAAGCTTATTTTCAATAGTGGAATTATCTGTGAAGGCAATTTCACATTGTTTTCGATTCAACGTAGCTATGTATGTATATAGAAACTTATATGGGAAAGATGCATGTATATAACAGGAAACAAAATCATTCTGAATGGGAGTACCGTTACGTTACAGAGCGAGGGATAGAGTTTTTGGTGGTATTTGTGAAATAGTAGGCTGACTGTTGTTTTTACTCTTTTTCTGGTTTGCTAATGAATAATAGTCCGATTAATTACAACCTTGAGTATTCCTTGGTATCATTTTGCACACAACAACATATATAAATTAGCTTGATTGATTACTGTAAACATTGGTGGCTTTAATCTTTTTTGTAGCTGAGTTTTTTTCTTCCTTGAGTTTTTTTTATCGAAGGAGAAGTTTTTCTTCGCGCGCTTGATTTTCAAACACTGAACCAAAAAGGTTTAACAAACTCAAACATAATTGAACGAAAATAAAATAATCAACTTACGTGCACTCATTTTTAAAACGGCTGGATTGTGTTCGCATTTTTTTGTAAGTGGATTTTACTGGACGTTTAAAACACACGTGTGTATATTTGTATTGGTGTTTAAGGTGTGTGTGTGTTCAGTGAAACACTTATCAGTAGAAAAAAAAATATCGACACCATGTGGGCGCGTTTGTGTGTGGGTGTAATTTAAGTTAGGGGTGTAGGAGGCTTATTATTTTTCTCACCGATTCATTGTGCAAATTAGGTTTATTTTTTGTTTTTCAACTGTGGTGGCTGAGGTTAACGAAAAAGTATGCGTTGGCCGGCACTCGGTCCGGTTCAGCTGGGTGATTGTAACGAAACGGTGGATTTGGTATAAGTTTTTGGGTGTGATGGTGGGTGTTAAATTAGGAGTACATTATTTTTTTTCATAAGAAACACAGATCGACAGCAAAGAAGAAACGAAAAATAAGAATGTTTGTGTAAAACGGAGAGCAATGAGAGTAACTCATCGTATTGGGTTTGTTTCTCTTGGTTCGTGGTTGACAGACTTTTGTTTTCGAGAAATTGAAGTGGGAAGAGATGGAAACTGAAGGAACAATGATAGCTTTTAATGATGAGAGACAGAATGAGACAGAAATAGTGAAAATAAATGTGTTTTTTTTAAAGTTTGCTTATGATGGGGTACCTGTGGTAAGGTTAATTTCGGTCGCCCTCTGCCTGTGACCCAGTACTCTAAATTGTGGTAGTTCTACTTCGCTGCTCATTCCGACACTACTTAGGCCGTCTTTCCAGAAGTACCGGATATCTCGCATAGTGTAACCGACTCCAGGGTTGGCAAAAATCAGTTAATTTTCAGTATTTGGGTTATTGGTTTAATTTTGTTTTATTGGATCCGATTCGATTTTGTTGGGTTGTGGATTCGTTCCGAAGATTTGGGTTTCATATTTGGATTTATTAGATATCGTGTATGTTTCGCAGTGGTTGATTATTGGCCGTTTGTTTAGTTTTCGCAAAAGTACCACGATATTTGATGTTGATTGAAATTACAGTTTTCGACAATTGGCAATGTGTGGATTGATTCAATGAGATTAGTGGGGAAAATGAGAGAAAACAAAAACTATTAAAAATGGCTGTATTGGCATAGATTTATATGCAAAATATAGTCACACTATCTCGTACCAATCGTAAAATGCACTATTCGGAGGAGAATAAGCTTAGCATACATTCATTTTGAGTATTCGGTTTGTTATGCAGGGTAATTTTCTCTAAAGTATATATATTTGGATGCTTGGTGTGATAAGTGATTATCAAAGCTTGTTTTCAGTGTTTGCCTTTGTAGAAAATTATTCGATTTTTTTCATAAATATAACTCCGGGAAATGCCTAATTTAAGATAGGAAAACACACATTAATAATAAACAAAATTGACTTGTTGGAAAGAAGTAACAAACGATGAGAAAGGAAACACCAGGAATAATAGATTTTCAGTCAACCATTCATTTCGCCTCAGCACAAAGCCAAAGTTTTAAATAAGTAATAAAAAATACAACAAAAGAGGCTATGATGAGATTCTTTCGTACGTGAGCCAACATTGCTAATGATTTCACCAGTATAATTTGGCGCTACAAGTTGGATATAAAAATGTATATAGAAATGCTAACTAAAAATATAAATTAGAGCGAAAAAGGACTAGAATTATTCGATTACGTTATAGAACGTATGTCAAAAGTAAAAAGATTTCAATGATAATATTTGAAATACGGTAATGAATTGTTTGTGTCAGTAAGAATTCAACAAAATGGAAAACAAGTCTAAAACACAAAAAAGTAATGTTGAAAAGCGTAAATTTCAGAAAACCATGCATAATTTAATATATCACTCCTTCAATCTTATTCGATACTGAAATAATGAAGAAACTTACGAAAGAGAAATCGTTATTCTCAACTTATTTGATCAACACACAATTATCTGCCATTTCATCATACGTTATATATATTTAATTAAAGCGCTCCTGTTTGATATTGAAATGAGAAACAAAAAATGGGACTTTCCGAATGAAACAAACCAAACGGATGACAATTTAGATACCAACCAGAATCAAATGAAAAAGATCAGGCAATGTTACCAACAACAAAACAAAAGAGAGCAACATTAGAAATACCAAACGGGGTTTACACTTTTATTTTTTGCACAAACCAAATCGTTTCAGCGAGAAAGTATTTACAGAAAACAACTAGTTTCGGACCAATCATTCAATGTAGGTGGGATGAGGGTAAATGTAGAGAGAGAGTGAGCTATAGGTAGGATCACGAGGGGGCAGAAACACAGCTAACTAAATCACCCGGAGAACGGAAACGGAACAATCAGAAGTAACAAACACACTAGTGTGATGATGAAGAGGTTGTGAAATCTCGAGACGAGAGCGTTCGGGAGATGACATGCAAATGTGTACGCCGGATCAATCTGCTCCTCGGCAAACTCGGAATGTAAGACCGCTTAACCACTTTCAGGAACTGAAACTAGTAATACAAAAAATTGTAACTATGCGCGAGAGAAATTTTTTTTAGAGGAGAGATAAAATCGCATGCAGATGAAGCTTAATTTTATGGATGGCGAATGTGTGAGTGTGTGTGACGGCTCACGAATCTGATGATAGAAAGGGTGGTATATTTTGTTTTGGTTTGTTCTCCTTTCAGTGAATCTTTCAATCCTATCTTGAGAAAGGCGGACGGAACTGGTGACAGGCTTTAGATTTCGATTACTTTTTGGCACCGCTACCGGTACCGAAAGCTTTTTTTTTTTTTTCAAAATGTCATATCTAACAATGAGAATCTCTCTTTGTTTACTTTCTCTTTCGCTTTTTATGACGTCGCTAAAAACTTTTCACTAATTTAACAGTACAGATCAAAACACGATTGTTTTAGCTAGCATATTATGCAAAAAGTTGAGTAGTAAATGTAAAAGCAACTGAATTATTAGCAGAAGAGAAAGTAAACAACGAGAGTCTCTCATTGATAAATGCCTCGTATGATTTACAGAAGTATTTATTTCACCCGCCCCATGATCGAAAATTCGGACGATAGTTTGACAGAATATAATCTAAAATAGTATTAATTTACAATGGAAAAGAGATTAAGTAATAAAATACATCAGGCGTGCCTAATGGTTTTGACAGTGAATTGACAAAAAGGTCTAAAAACATAAGGGAGAGTGTGCGCGAGAGTAGTAACTTAATACGCTACTACTTTTTCAGAAGTAGTATTCAGGTTGGCCGATAGTTTTCGCAGAAACATTTGTAGATTGGAATCTTGATTTTCGTATGAATCGAGTCATATTTTTTTTTCTGTGCTTTGATGACGATTTTTTACGAATCAAACAAAGTTTCTATTCTGACGTGCTGAGAATCTAAGAAATCCATTAGTCGATTTGATTTTCAGAAACAATTACGCTCTCTTAGACCTTTTTGAGAAATTCATTTTCCTTTATTCTAAAGCAGAGATTAAACGAAGCTCAGTAGAAGGTTAAGATACACTTTTTCTAGGTTATGTATTTCGGAAATGTATTAATTTTTTTTTTGTACAATGAACATTAAAAGTGAGTTGGATAATGAATGAAATCAATGAACAAATGTTTGCGTTTTTATGTCGGTTGTGTTTGTCGAATTTATTGGTTTGTTGAGATATAAGATGTCCACGAACCGCGAATTATCAGCCTTCAACATTTCACTAGTTTTGCCAAGACATAGTGAAATGGATTAGTACAAATTATAACCGAATTCGTAGCAGCTCACTACCATAGTTTTAATTGGGTTAGGTTGAAAACATATGCAATTTAAAAAGTTTGAGTAACCTAGAATCCGGACTATTTATTTATTCTCTAGCAACGCCTCTCGTTTTCGGATCTAGAATATTTTATTAGCGGTTTGTTTGGAAAATACACTTGTTGCAGTGGTGAAAATTTCGTCTCGATACGTGCAGTAAAGAAAATTGATCCAGCACACCCACATCGGAAATCCGACATGATCAATCTGAAATTTCGCCAAAAAGTTATTCAGACAGGTTCCCGGACAAAAGTTTGTAACCACGGCACGCAGTAATGCCCCCAGCAAATTCAAGTCTATTTCCACCGATGAATTCGCCCGAAAACTGCTGATCTGGCAAGGGATTTACAGTTGTGGACTAAAAACCAAGCTTTTCATCACCAACAAAACGATGAACAAGTAGGTATATAAGTAAACGAGTCTCAAGAAATTTTTCTATTGAAGTTCTGGCCAGATTTTGCAAGTTGCAACTACAATCGAGAGATGATACTGTAGTACAACGACAACGACTTAGGATGTTGGATAAAATGGTTGCTAAGGTAGACCAGTTCAACATCGAGTTTTCGAGGCGCCGCTACAAAATATGTATCCGGATTCCAAGTGATGTAGACTTTACAGGATTAAAATAATAAAAAAATGAGTAAGTTTCAGCCGTTTTCTAGCTAGAGCTGTCAACTACGATATTAAGTAAAAATTTATTGAGTTCTCCATTTTTTTAGACTTTAAATTTTAGATCCGAAATCTATTCCGTAAAACGAAACGAAAACCAACGAAATCACGATTTATCAAATCTACTAATGTCAAGTTAGAGCATAGAAAAAACGTGACCGAGTTCCAAATTATTTATAGAAAAGATAATTCAGCTTTAAACCATGCATCATGGAACAGCGTCATTTCGTGTAACTCACACATACGGCTAATAGGATTGTTTCGACGTAGTATCAATGTCCAAATATAGGAAGATTCTAGCAGGCTACCACGTTTCGTATGCTACTCTCCTCTACTAATAATTTTGATGCATGCATCTTGTTTTATTGGCTGCTTAGGCGAAACTCGATAGCAAATTTAGCAGTAAATTTTGTTTGTTTTGTGGTGTTTGGTTTTGTTTTAAATGGGTGCATTTCGCTCAACTATCTAAACACAAACAATCAATAAGCACCAACCTCTCTCGCTGTGGAGGGTAAGCCGAACGACGCTTTCTCTTCTCCGTTATTAACAGGCAAGGACAGCGGAAGGTACTCAACGGTGGTTTCCGGTGAGTTTTTCGAGCAGGTGCAAAGAAGGCTCCAAGGTTACAAGAAAGCAGCTACAGCAGATAAACATCCACAATTGTGAGGTGAATTGACGAAATAGAAGAAAGTCGACTTTTTCACACTAGTTAAGCTACTTTGTGAAATGTATAGTAACAATTTTAGCAAATAGTGGAACATTTTTTGTTGTTTTGCGTATGAAATCCGAAATACTATTTATTTTTTATGTATTTTTATTGCTTACGAAATCGGAAATACTTGGATACGAAATCGGCACTTTGAAATAAAGGGTCTGTCGGGAAAAATCTGAACCCCAGAAGTGTTAAAAATTCTTCTTGGAGTTATAAAAAATATTGCAAAGAAAAATAAAATTCATTACTGAATATAAGAAAGGTAAAAAGTTTAAATTATCCATATCGGCCGAGGCAAATGACGATGAAACAAGAAGCCCAGAAGGTCGCTCTCTAAACCGGAATGGTAACCCTAGACTTATCGCTGATGGAAGGAGAGAGACGTAAAAAAAGCTCTGAACGCTTATATCAAGAGCTCAACGTGGTCGGGAGGAATGATCGCTATTGTTCGCAATTTTCTAAAACCGGTTGTAAACACCAACAAAAACTAATATTACATTTGACGGAAACAACGTTGTGATTTTTTTCTGTTTGATAATAATATTTTACGTCTTCTGACATGAAGATAAAATATTGTGTCGCAGTCTGCTTACACCTACCGCCGAACTGCTAATATGACAACTAGTGTGAGAAGTGCAGCACTAGTTTAAAGAGAAAATGCGTATTGCCGATTATAATGTTCTACGTATTCAATTCCAACAAGTAAGAAATGTGGCTCTGATATAATCTAACAATCGATTCCAGATTTTATCCCAAAGGACAATATGGTACACTTTGTTAAATATAATAATGCCAAGGTCAACATTATTTGTCTCTGACTACACCAGGACAATCCGTTGAATAATGTCGTAATATGGTGTTGTGAGCTCTGTTGAAGAAGACTCTTTGAGGAATTTCTTTCCCGGCATTCCCAATGGTGTTTGTATGGTAAAAATGCGGATAAACTGGTCAACTTCTTCCTTTGTGACCGTAGAATATTGCATCCATAGTGCACAGACCACGCTGTAAACCTCCGACACACAAATAGCCACGTGTCAGTACTGGGAACAATTTGTACATTATAGAAAACCGTGCACGGAGAATCCCAAGTAAAAACACCAACTACAACCAAAGTTCAATTTTAGATTTTTCAACCAGCAACAACGGTTACACCACAAACGAATAATATTGAATTATCAACGACTACACCTAATGCTTCTGTAGCAACAACCAGCACAGTCAAAAAATATGCAGAAAACAATGATGAAGGCTTCACTGCCTTAGCCAGCGAATCGAAGAATTGTATCAAAACACCGTGGTCTTCAAGGCAGTAGTTATGATGACAGTATGGACGAAATCAATAATATGTGAAGCAGACTGAATGATCTTTTGATGTTGTCAGGTGACGCAAAAAATGCGCTACTATGACGGAAAAAATACTTTCACACGCTTAGGTAAATTGTGTACGCAAAATTCAATGGTTGCACGTTAAAGGATTTTCTTATTACTCCTGTATTGTAGTCAGAGTCGAAAAATGTTTTTTTCGTTTACCAAAATCTGACGAAAATGACGAGCGAGCGATGCTACTTTCTAAACCACTAGAACATTACGAAACCGAAAATGAGACAACGGCCTACGACCAATTCAATTTCGTTGTTTCCTCCACACATTCGTTTTCGCTTCGAAATTGAGAACGACATTAGTCTCTTCGATATTGCACATAGCGCTGGCCAAACGAAAAGAAACTAGTAACGATATTTATTTGCCGTTGTTCGATTTGGGAAAATTACAAGCTAGCGATGATATTGGACGACTGAAGGGGCAGTGGTGTGCGTATTTCCTGTGTTTGCGGCGTTCTAGTTGCATTTTATGATGCACATTGCTATAATTTCATTTAATGAAAATAAAAATAAAAATCAAAATTACTGATTTGAAATTTAAACGAGATTGAATTTTCGTATTGTCATAGGAGAACGAATGTCACTACTTCTGCTACTCGCTTCCATAGAATCGAAAGAAGAAGGGGCGTTGTGTTTATTGTTTTGCTTTGTGTGAATTTAGTAACGAAGGAGGCAGCGAAAAGACGAAGGTGAATTCAGTGAATTTCAACGTTCATTGAATGGGTATGAGAATTTTAGGCCCTGATTGTAGTTCTTTTAAGCTGATGGATTGAGCCAAATAAAATAAACGATTTGAAAAATATCGCGTCTCTTTTAACGTAAAAGATAGCCAAATAAACTGGATAAACTCTTTTCAATTTCGCTCAAAATCTAGCAAACGTAGGAATAAACCATGTGATTGGAAATGGAATTATGGTATCTTCGGGCACCATTTGATCATAAGGTTTACTGCAACGCATAGTACAGCTAGGCGAATATGTATGCGAGAAGATTTTCCGTCATACCTTGCGAGTGAGTTTATCAACAAGACAATGCAACCAAAGCCTGCGATTCAAAATGTGTGAAAGGGAGCAGGTCAGTACAATAGAACCTGGATGGGTCAACAAAATTACCTCACTAAATGTGAAGTGGAAAGTAGTTTTCGAAGATGAAACCGTTCGAATGTTAATGATTTGGCAAGGTATTTGCAGTTATGGAAGGGAAACCAAGATCTTCACTATTAAAGCGACTGTGAATTTTACCATCTTTTACAAATTTTTAGAAGATAATCCTTTTTTTTACATTCAAACAAAAATTCCGTGATGGTTTGGCCTGAGTTAGCCAGTCGGAGTGGCATAGAATGTTATGAGCAAAATATTATCGATTTTATTGAAGAATATTTTGAAACTGAAATTGTTTCGGATTTTTATCAATAGACAAATTTTGTATAGTAATCAAGCGAAAGGAAAAGTGGAGTATTTGGAGAACTGGTAGACAAAATGGCCAATAAGGGTGACAGTACCACTGTGCACAGTGGTCGCAATTGTACCAAAACGTGCGTTTAATTAAAGGTGCTCTAGAAGTTGATTTTAGCGATTTGGTGTGTTAGAAACACTTTTTCAGAATGGAATCCCCCTTCTTTTGATGTATACTGAATTGTGATTAATCCACTTAAAAGTGAGATAGAAAATTTATTTCCACTAACTTTTAAGATAGAGGCACGATGTCAATGACAAAGTTATAGTAAATTCTATTGCGAGAAAACTTGTTGAACATGAAAACTCTCCAAAATGTAATGGTGTTGAGATAAAGCACGTTGTTTGTGGGAGGCATCAAAAAATCATTTTTTCATTATAACTTTTTTCTGAGATTTTTTCAATTCTTCAAATGTTCTATGAAGTTGTTGAAATTAAGAAATTGCAGATATTTGTCGAAGACGTCAACATTTTTTATTTCAAAACTTAAGCGTTATTAAAGAAATTGGGTTAAAAATACCGCCATTTTGAATGACAATTACTAAGAGATGTGGAAATATGTGAAAGACATTTCGATTCTATGAGAAAGACAGTGAAAACTACTACAAGCAAAAATACTACTCACAACGGGCATCCACCGGCCTGTATATAAAAAATACTTTCCGGCAATGCATGTTTTTCATTTTGTAACAAAATAATTACGACATTTTAAGCATAACTTTTTTATAGCAATTGTTTCTATGTGTTATTCTATTCTACGAATATTCTAAAAAATCTTTGGAAATGTCAAAGTACACATATGAATCCAAAACTCTCAGCTCTGTAGTCTCCAACTTACGAATTATTCCTAAACTAGCACAACAACAAAAGTGATCAACTACAAAATGCGCAAAATTTTTTGGCTGTCTTTACAAGAATAAAAACCATTACAAACAGTATTAGGGTTACTGCGCCCTAATTCATCTTAGCTCCTCTATTCATCCCACTCATTGGAACTCATTAGTTAGAGAAGTATTTGCTATCTCTATTCAACGCATTAGCTCAAAAAATCTAACTGTACTGCTTCTTAGGAACGAAGAAAAGATGGTGATACTTACTTAAGCGCAATCCAGTCACTCTAAGTCGAGTTATCAACGAAATATTGTGACATCCCGACTAATGAGATGGATAAGGGCTCGTCTACCCTATATGCCGTTTTCATGAAACGATTACGTGGCCGGAATTGTCAATAATTCTTTTGCAAGCACGCATTGAATGATTAAATATTTGAAATTAACCCTCAAAAAGGCAAGCGAAAATTGTGACTTCATAAAGCATCGCTTCTAAGACCCAATGAAACCAAGACCCTTTTTTGTCGTTTTACCAGTGAGAGAATCGAAAGCCCGAAAACGCTCGATCATTTTTATTTCGAATTACAAATTCATTGAAACTAGGGAACTGTAACTAGCCGAGCCTGTGAGACCCCTTGCCTTTTTGAGGGTTAAAATTTGACAGAGATGTAATATATAGGTGAAAATATATTTCTAAAGATTTTCTGGCAAGTCGGATCCTAAGTAGCAACTCTGACTACACAGTCGTTTCGTGAAAATGATATCTAATACTCTTTGCTATGGTTCATACTCATGACAATACAGTAAATCATTTTAGACATCTCTAGTGTTCACTTTCCAAATCCTGTTAATTTATGAATAGTTTCAGATAACAGAAATTCAAAGTTCACGATTTATATGTATATTTATTACTCTCAATGATTTTTTTTAGAATATTCGACACATAGAAAAAAATCGCTAAAAAATTTATGCTGAAAAAGTCGTACTTATTTTGTTACAAAATGCAAAACATACATTGCCGGAAAGTATTTTTTGTATACAGGCCGGTGGATGCCCGTTGTAAGTAGTATTTTTCTTATAGTACTTGTCACTGTCTTTTTCATAGAATCGAAATGTCTTCCACATATTTCCACATCTCTTAGTAATTGTCATTCAAAATGGCGGTATTTTTAACCCACTTTATTTAATAACTCTTAAGTTTTGAAATAAAAAGAGTTGACGTCTTCGACAAATATCTGGCAATTTCTTAATTTCAACAACTTCATAGAACATCTGAAGAATTGAAAAAATCTCAGAAAAAAGTTATAATGAAAAAATGATCTTTTGGGTGCCTCCCACAAACAACGTGCTCTATCTCAACACCATTACATTTTGGAGAGTTTGCATGTTCAACAAGTTTTCTCGCAGTAGAATTTACTATAACTTTGTCATTGACATCGTGCCTCTATCTTAAAAGTTAGTGGAAATAAATTTTCTATCTCACTTTTAGGTGGATTAATCACAATTCAGTATACATCAAAAGAAGGGGGATTCCATTCTGAAAATGTGTTTCTAACACACCAAATCGCTAAAATTAACTCCTAGAGCACCATTAATTAAACGCACGTTTTGGTACCATTGCGACCACTGTGCTGTGCAAGAAATAATAGGGGGAAGCAGCAAAAAGTTCGAAAATTTATCCCTTTGGTGAAAATTGAATAAATACCATGTTTGAGTATGAAGAATAATCAAAACAAATCAAAACTTCTGTTCTTCATTCGGAACCTGTATTTTGCTCTGAGAACACAAACAGAGTTAGTTTTGCGAATTTGGCGTCCGAGTTGCCAAATCGATACCAGATACTAATGAGACAAAAGTGCAATTCACAATTCGAAATTATTGTATTTTCCTCATTGAGCTACTTATATACCTTTTGTGTACTTTATTCGTCTTGTAGAAATGACCCATTTTTTCGAGGACAAATTCCAAATGGAACAGACTTCAAATTTTAATTTTAGACAAGTGCAAGGGTCAATTTTCGATTCAGATTTTTTATACGACTCTATTTTTTAAACATCAAAAAAAAAAAAAAATGCGCCTTTGCAATTTACGCCTATGAAGTGCTTTAAAATCTGCTAAATGCTATTTTGATGTCTCGAGAAGCTGTCATGTTATAGCTGTCATGTTATATGTTATGAAAAATTTGCACCATTCTTGTATTAAATTTCGAAGTATACATCTTGGAAAAACAACATAAAAACTGATTTCTAGAAAACAATTTTTATTGTGATTATAGAGGGTCATCCGCCTCTTTTCGGGTTTGAGAAATCTCATTTTGAGAAATCTCTTACCCTATGTACGGGGTTGGGAATCGAACCCAGGTGAGCTGCGTACAAGGCAATCGATTTACCAACTACACCATGCCCGCCTCCCGAAATTCTAGAAAATCTGTCGGAAGCGACGTGGAAAATTAAAATTTCCATGTCTATTACAACCAGTGCCGTCAATATGGAGCACCTAAGCGATCTAATCGAATATTGAGAAATTATAAAAGTCCCGCATGTATCTGTATGCTTCATTCATCGTTCGCTAGTCGAATGAGAAGCATCATGCTAGTCGAACGAGTGAGAATGGAAACAAAGCGTTGTTAGTTGGATGTTGTTGCGACTGTCGTTGTTTCAGGAGAGCTTATTCTACTGTTCATTTAGATCATTTAGAATAATACTTTTTGTAACGCCTAAGCGTTGCGACCGTTTGTTTCGATCTTCTTCAGTGGAAATTAGCTGAAACGTTATTGTTATTCGCTTTTGCGTAGACGGTTTTTATCAAAATAAATTGAAACTTTATATTACCGTTTGAATTGGTTCAATAATATTCTTGAAAATGATTTTTTATTTAACTTAAGGGGTTACATTTCTTTTTATTTTTCATAAAATCGATTTTTTATCTGAAAGTACAACTCCTTGTGAATATTTTCCCAAATTTTCATAGAGATCCGATAAATAGATCCAAAGTTACATCGCTTCGACTACCAAGAGCAGTGGTAACTTTAAATTTTAAATGTCGTTTTTCCAAAAATCCGTGATCACGATTGGCGAAAATCCACTCATCCGATTTTGTTCTTTTTTTTAAATTGATCGTAAATAATTTTTTGTACCTTAACGATTCCTTTTTATGCATAAATTTTTGTTTTATAGATAAAAAAATTTCAAATGCAAATTTTAGAGCTTAAAACATCAACTTTTTAGGGAAAACGTTCCCGAATGCATGAAAAAATTATTATTTATTCATTTAATCGTTAAGGTATGAGTATTACTCCTATAATAAAGGAACTTATTGAGTTTTAGGATTTTAGTTGATCTATTGGTCTTCAATCGTGATCAATGCAAGCCTCTTAAAGAGAAAAGGGTTTCTGAAAAAGGCCATAACTCCGCCAATTATCAATATATTTTTACAAACTAATGCTTATTTTTTTTCACCGAAAAATGTACTAATAAAACTTCAATGCAATAAATCATTGCTTTATGCTTTTACTGAAATTCAAACTTTCTTGAAATTTTTCTCGCAAAAAGGTATGTGACCCCTTAAGTGCAGGGACCCTGGCCCTAGCCCAGTGTGCCCATTAGAGTGCCCAGAAAAATAACGAATTTTTGAAAACTCAATCGGCCCACCCCTAAGTCGATTCCTAGTCCCACCAGGAGTACTTGCTCCAAATTTGAAGCAAATCGGACAAGTCTAGCTACCGGACCAACGTGCCTGAAGTTTATATGGGATTTTTCGACAATTTACATGGAGAAAGCCCACTAACTCGCATTTTCGCCACTAGGTGGCGCTATATGCATCGTATTATCACTGAAAGTGAAAATAAGAAAGATAATTTAATCGCCTACAAATTTGTTGAAGACTGCTAGTCAATCCGGCTTTGGTAAAAGAAGTTATTAAACTTTTAACGAAGTGATGTCTGAGTCAGTTTTGTATGGGGCCTAGCAGTGCATGATTGTGGATCAGTACTTGATTCGCACGAACAAAACATTTTGGGAAATAATAGTTAGGTTTAGGTCAATAGTATGTTCGGAAGATTTATAGTAAGTAATACGAGTCATGTTTTGGTTAGAAAATTTTGGTTCCACATTTTACCGCATAGAGGGCGCCAACACTAACTTTTTAACGGAAAGAGATAGAGATTAGGTGTCTTCCACAAAGTTGTAGAGCAAGCATTTTTAAATAAGTCTTCCGAACATCTCGATATTCTATCTCACTCCTATGAAAAGTTAGTGTTGGCGCCCTCTATGCGGTTACAGGTGGAACTAAAATTTTCTTACCAAAACATAACTCGTATTATGTACTACAATTCTTGTGAATATACTATTCAGCTAAATGTAACCATTATCTCACAAAAATGTATAGTTGGTGGTAATCGAGTACCAATCCACAACTATACGCTGCTAGGCCCCATGCAAAACTGACTCAGACATCACTTCGTTAAAAGTTTAATAACTTCTTTTACCAAAGCCGGATTTACTAACAGTCTTTGACAAAGTTGTAGGCAATTAAATTATTTTTCTTATTTTCACTTTCAGTGATAATACGATGCATATAGTGCCACCTAGCGGCGAAAATGCGAGTTAGTGGGCTTTCTCCATGTAAATTGTCGAAAAATCCCATACAAACTTCAGGCACGTTGGTCCGGTAGCTAGACTTGTCCGATTTGCTTCAAATTTGGAGCAAGTACTCCTGGTGGGACTAGGAATCGACTCAGGCATGGGTCGATAGGGGTCATTTTTTTCCTGTCACTCTAGTGCCCATGCGTAAAGACTAGGTACACATTTGGAAACGTTAATTTTTTGACGTGACTACGACTGTTTGAATGTCGAGTCCCTGTTTTAAAATATCAGATCAATCCCATATACAGTCGCATGTAGTATTGGTTCCTCAATAATTACTTGGCAGTCGTGCGAGCGAGAAGCATGTGGATGCTCGTTTAGAGGGTGCAGTGGGACGATCCGGGATTTTCGTCGGCCATATATTGTTGCGTAATTTTTGTTAATGTTTGCGGGATGTCCTATATTAGGATGATGATTGAATATACATTTTATCAAGTACATTCTTTATTAAAATTCCAATTAATTCTAATGTTCACCGACTGCAAGAAGTAGTAGTAAAACTTTCTTTTATTGAAATTCTGTTATTAACGTCGTACCAAGAAGTCCCACTAATTCTACAACTAACAATGTTAGAAAAAATGCCAACAAAAAATCTCGGATTTGGCAATCAATTTCCAGAGGCGGATAAATTTTGAAATATGACTTTAAAAACTGTATTTTCTAGAGGTTCGGCATCATAACTTTCGAAGAAAATACTACTTAAAACCCGCATATAAGTTAGTGTCTTCAGTATTCCATTAACCAATGCCAAGGCGGCGGCGAAAGTTTTTTTTTCGCAAACCGATTTAAGAAAAATCACTTAAAATATCCGTTTTAGCTAACAGTTAAACATTAATCGGCATCGATCAAATCGGAATGGTCTATATTTGCTTCCGAACTCTTTACCTTTCCCCCTCAAAATCCGTTCACCAATCTCATCGATGTTTCAGCTATTTGTTTTTCCACACCATGAAACCGATAACTTTTCCCTCTCTACGACGCACTCTAAGATCCCTGCTTCCAGCCACGGCACAACCATGTACCTACTAATCGTAAATCCTGACGCCACTTCGCTTATCTGCAAAAAGAAACCCCGCGCCCCACCATAGTTTTGTCTCGCCATAAGGGCGTGGTTGATAGGTAACCGGTATTATAGTGCTACGTATCGCTATGTACGATTCGAGAGCACCTAAAGCAACCGAGCACTGCGGCAAACAGTAGGCAATCGTGCTCTACCTCGCCCTCGACTGCCTCGCGTAGAGCAAGCAGTCTCAGTACGTTTGCTAAGATCAGGGCCCGAATAACACCGTTCGCCGTAGCTCTACGGCACAAAGGAAAACCTGTAACGAGGGCCCTCTGTTCGATATCTTCGCAGGAGCTGATCGCAGCATCCCCGCCTTATGCTACTGACAACATAAATCATAAAGCCATTTTCCAGTCGAAAGGATGCGCAATGAGTAAAAAAAAATCTCCGCCAGGTACGTACAAAGTTTCGAATCTGTCTGTCTGGTTACCCGGCTCGTGTAGCTCAGAAACAGATAAGTTAACCTACACTATAGGTACGGTACCGTACTTGGGCTGGTGTTTTCGGTTGGAAATATTTGTATCCTGAACTGACTGGCGGAGCGGCTAGCGGAAAAATTGAACGAGCAACGAATCAAGGATGTAATGGAAAAAGCTTGAGATGCGGTAAAATTTATTTCCATTCGGGTAAAGGTGAAATGAGTGTATACTCGTATCGATACAGAGCATTACAGCTTCCTTCCGGTGCTTTATTGAGGCCGTTCGGTTGAAGGCACATTTCAACTGGCGCCAGGGAGTCTGTTAACTCGAATGTTTTTTTTGCTGTTTTCAATCGTTCGTTGAATTGATTGGAATCCAAATTTTGACTATCCGTTTTTATAACAAGATCAATCTGGGATAAATATTTACCAGCTTTTTGAGGAACGGTAGTAAGATTTGCGTGGCTTCTACCGCAAGATAAATACTTTAGCAAGTGACATTTTCGAAAATAGCCCTTTGAGTTTAGCACCGCAAATACTATCCAACACGCGGGTACTGCTATACTGCCAAGTCTTCTTGAAATGTTTCAAATGATATTTTTTTCTCTTCGGATCCACTTCCTAGAAGATATCACCGACCGTCAACCTTCATCTATATTTATCGGCAGCCATTCAAATTGGTTCCCGCAGAAAAAGCCCCTTATTTTTCTCCTGGTATGGTGTGATAAATTGTCCGCGAGGGAAGATTGGGAAGAGGATTCAATTTGTTATTTTGGAAGTGCTAGAATCCTGAAATCGGTCATCGGAAACATGCGCAGGACGAGCTAATGGAAAGCAAACATTCATTAGGATGAATAGAATTACTGTTGTCCTACATATTTAGATGGTTGTCCGTCCCCTGATTGCACCGTCACTGAGGTGGAAGGTAAGCTGACGTGAAGGAGTGCGACATGAACTACGGCTATTTTGCACATGTCCTAATTAGAAGGTAGGATCCTGACGGTGGCATTGGGCGTACAATGAAAACATTATTAGATGGCCTACATTGTACGAGCGAGTGTTAGAAATACTCTACGGTCGTGACTTGCAGCTGGGACATTTAATACATTGAATAAACACTCACGACTCACACTTGTGGCTATATTATCAACATGTCTGGATTTTGAATTTAGGCACACAGTCCTTAAAAAAAGTGTTTGCCTCTTCTATCTGTATTTTGCTAGTGTGAATGTAAAAAATCAACACATGCAAAAATTATCCTTTATCTCAAGAACGTGATTATTCAGAGAGGAACCCGAGTTGCGAAGGTGCTCGAATGGTCAAGGGCTAGCCGATGGCGGGAGATTAGAATACAGCCACCTAGTGGCGTTAGTGAGCATGTGAATTTTGTCAAATTTTAAATCTCGGGATAATGCAAATTTAGAAGGGCGGTGTCTTCGTCAGTAGGTTGAGTGCTAGGATTATTTGCACCAACCTTTTTTTAGCAACAGAACCGCTACTGCAGTACCGAAACCTTCAGTATCGGTAGTATCAGTGAAATAGAACGCTCTTAATCAAATCGCCATTTTTAAGATTCCGTCATGTGGGACTTCTTTGCGCACATATTATCGGTTTTTCTATTTTGATAAATTATAACTCATTAAATAATGGATGGATTTCGATCATACTTATCATGTATTACTTATGCCAAATATGAGCAGAATTGGATCACAAATAGAAAAATTGTTCATATGGCGTTTCAAAATGGGTTATATGGACTAGCTGGGGGCTACTTTGCACACTTCTTGAAATCGATGTGAATTAAAATTAACCAATTTTATTTACTTTTATTGAAATATCATTAATTTATACTGATATCAGAGGTTTTTTCAACAATAAAACATCGCCCATTTATCGCATTTTCTAATATGATAACTTATCATTTTCGGCGTCGTTCCTCAAAAAAAAAAAACAACTTGAGTGGGTTGCATATTGTTTTTCGGACAGAAAAAAGGAAAATGATGAAAAATGGCGTTTTCCGTTTATCTCTAGTATGTCAGAATTGATTTTTAAGAGCATTTATTTTTTTTGTAATATAAATTATAAAAATAGTCACACGGTGGGATATAAAATTTCACAAAATAAAAAAGTGAAACAAAAAGTTATTTATGAAGTACATTTGAGTGCTAAATTGATGGCGTAATTAGTACACAAGGTCACGTTCTCAAGTTATGCACTTTTTAAGTCAAAAATTCTGAAATGAAGGTTCGAAATCAGTTTTGTCATGGCCTAGATCATATTATTTCGCAACCACTAACTTTTGAGGTACAATATTTTGAAGAAGTTATACAATATGATACAGAGCATCTCTTGAAAAAAATAATTTCGTTGATTAATACTTCTGAAAATAATTATGGAGAATAAACTCAAAACATTATTTAGAGGCTTGGTTCCTCGGCGAAGTTGTTGATAATGATATTAAAACAGCTTTTTTGAAGTCACAAATATCTTCAAATTCTCATAATAACCGATCCAAACGTACTAGAAACAAACGGAAAACGCCATTTTTCTTTTTCTTTCCCAAAAACAGTATGCGGTCTCAGTACACTCAAGATTTTAGATCACTTTTATCGACCCTCGAAGTGTTTTGTTTGGTTTGGTGAACAGTGTTCAGAAAAATGACAAAATACATATGCAACATGGTTAAAAGAAATTATTTTCCGTCCCGGAAAAAGTCTATTCAAAAATTCAAAATTATTCGTAACCGAGCGCTCGTTCGTTACACATGCGCGTTGTTTGGTGTAATTTTAGCTTGTGTTAGGCGATGTCGGCGAAGGTGTTTATCCCAGCAAAGGCTGGAGCATAAACATTATATTGTGTCATACGGTGCAGTGTGGTGCGGTATTAAACAGTTTTCTTATTGTTTTTGTTATTTTTATCTTCATTTAAGTTAAATAGTGCGGTCGAGTGTGTTGCTCCCACAACAAAATGGATCAAGAAGAAGGATCTCCCTCCAAAGATGAATCTTATGGGGAAAAGGAATAATATAAACCTTAACTTCCACGATTTGAACATTATCCGCTTGGATCGACAAGACTCGTATGGAGGAGTAGGGGAACATGGGGAGACTTGACCAAGCGCAAAATTCTATTTTCGGCTATGGCGTCTCCTATTCGATTCTTAATTTTTTTCAAAAATATTTTTATACTTGTTTCGATCCCTCGAATTTTGAAAGTTTGGAGTAAAAAATCCTTTCCTTGCAGAAAATATTACGTGATTAATAAATTTGCATTAAATGATGTAATTTTTTATCAAACTTTGTATGGACATATCTACTAGACTACTAATTACTATTAAAGGACTAATATACCATCTTAATCCTTGTGAAGCAGTGGAATGATTTTACATAAACTGGAACATTGGAATAGTTATTACTAGAATTCGCATGAAATTGAACGCAATAACTAATGTTGGGGAGACTTGACCAAGATTTTATGGGGAGACTTGACCAAGTGGCGATCAGCTGAAGAAAAATACAAAATTCCTAATATTTATTATGCTTTGGTACCTACTGTTAATGTTAATCACGCCATAAAAAAATCCCAACCCAAACATAAGTCTTTATATTTTAAAATTTGTCAGCAAAGTTAGCAATAGTGGGACTGATTTCGTGACGTGTGAACATGCAATGCAAGCAGTACAGTTAATCCTTAAAAAGAAATGCATTTAAAAAAATCAAAATTTATCAAATGCAACTCTTTTATATTTTTTACTGCTACCTAAGGATCTCGACAATAGGGAAAAATAATTACAGTATGTTTTATGTCATTATTTTTTGTTATGATTTTTGGGGGATTGAAGGCTTTTTTAGAGATTTATGCAGTTTTAGCTGAAAACCTGGTCAAGTCTCCCCATGTTCCTCTACTTTTAGTGATCAAAAAGTGCTACTCCTTCAATCGAAACAACCTCCCTTCGACGTCACTGTCGCTTGCCAAACAACAATCAAAGGCAAAGATCTTTGCATTGCTTCTATTGACATTCCTCCTAGGGCCATGATGGGATATCAAAGATTCTCCAACGTGACTGAACACCTTCCCTCGCCCTGCCTGCTTCTTGGAGACTTTAACTCTCACGGTATAGGGTGGGGCTGTCTTTACGACTTCAATATGACAATGGCACGGATTCCTAGACCACCAGCGCAAGCAAATGCACTGGACATATCTGATCCCAACGGTAGTGACCACCTGCCGATTGTAATTGCGATCACCACTCGTTCAAGACCTTCGGAACCAATCAATGTTCCCTATGACCTCACACGAAACATTGATTGGAAGAGCTACGGTGCAGTGATATCCAAAACTATCGATTCGACATAGGTTCTTCCCCCGGAGGAAAAGTATAATTTTTGGTCCAACTCGATACCGCGATTCAAGCTCAAACGAAACGAGTACCCGGCGTGAACACTCAAAATCGTTTTTCCAACCCGTGGTGTGACAAAGAGTGCCCTGACGTATACGCGGAGAAGGCTGCCGCGTATAAAGCCTTCCGGAACGACGGGTTAGTTGCTAGCAACCGTCTGTACGCGGTATTAGGAAAGCGAATGAAAAATGTAATGAGAGCCAAGAAACGCAGTTACTGGCGCCGTTTTGTCGACGAGTTAACAAGAGAAACATCGATGAGCACTAACAGTACTAACGAGAACGTGGAATACTCAAACCGTTGGATATTCGATCTCGCCAATAAGGTTTGTCTGGATTCTGCCCGGCTCAGAAAATCTACCGCGCGGCGTTGCCTCACAATACCGCGAACGAAGTACCGTTTTCGATGGTGGAGTTCTCATTTGCTATCTTATCACGTAACAATAAAGCCCCAGGGCCAGACAGAATCAAGTTCAATTTGTTGATGAATCTGCCAGACTCTGCCAAGAGAGGCTTGTTGAATTTATTTAATAAATTTCTTGCGGGTAACATTGTCCCGCATGATTGTATACAAGTGAGTGTCATCGACATTCAAAAACCAGGAAAACCAGCCTCTGATCACAACTTGTATCGACCGATTGCAATGCTGTCCTGTATCCAGAAGTTATTCGAGAAAATGATCTTGTTTCGCCTTGATGATGAGTTTAGAAGCGATGGCGGGCGTCCTTTCGCTCCCATTGGTGATTGCAAATTGAGAAAGGCTTGTCGAGCTTAATTCTCAGACTCGATTCATGTCCTTGTTCTTCGATAACATGGCACAGAACATCAATTCATCTTCGTATAACGTTAACCGTGCTCATCTCTTAGATACTTGTGATCCAACTGTATTTTTAGACACATCCATGAAGGAAGAGATTTGTGCAATCCCGGATCACATTCGCCCACAAGTGGTCCCAAATATTTTCTTTAATAAATATCATCAAGTCGACAAAATGTTCTACACAGACGGATCAATTGTCGACGGGTACACAGGCTTCGGTATCTTCAACGAAAATCTTGCTGCCTCATTCAAACTCGATGATCCTGCTTCAATTTACGTCGCAGAATTAGCTGAAATTCAGTATACTCTCATGATCATTGACACCTTTCCCGCAGAACATTACTTCATCGTTTCGGATAGTCTCAGCTTTATTGAGGCCATCCGGGCGGTGCAGCCTGGAAAGCACTCCTTGGGAAAATACGGGAATATCTGAGTGCTTTATCTGAAAAATCTTACCAGATTACCTTGGTGTGGGTCCTGCCATATTGGTCTATTGCGGGCAATGAGAAGGCGGACTCTTTAGACAAGATGGGCGCATTCGGAGGCGACACTTACGAAAGACCAATTTGTTTCAATGATTTTTTCAGTCTCTCGTCAGAGGACGCTCGATAGTTGGCAAGCTTCATGGAGCAATGGGCATCTGGGACGGTGGTTACATTCCATTATCCCGAAGGTATCAACGAATGCTTGGTTTAAGGGCTTGGATGTGAACCGGGACTTTATTCGTACGATGTCAAGGCTAATGTCCAACCATTACACGTTTGATACGCATCTCCGTCGTATAGGACTTGCTGAAAGTAATCATTGAGAACGGTTATCACGACATCGAGCACGTTGTTTGGCTGTTCGCAGAGTACTGTATTGCCAGGTCCAAACTAATAGATTCCCTTCGGGCCCGAGGTAGATCACCCTATGTGCCAGTCCAAGACGTCCTGGCAAGCCGTAATCACCCCTATATTTTTCTATATCTATATCTTTTTGAAAACTATTGATGTCCAAGTTTAATACATTTTTCCCTGTCTCATTCACAGTAAAACCCCATCAACTTCTCCCTGTGTCTACAATATGGCATTGCTTTACGAGTCTTCGATGCATACGCTTCTTGATAACCGTCCATCCAGAACATCGCGACATACCTCACAAGCAGATGATATAGAGAACATCATGACAGTATCGAAGTGTCAATAACTATCCTAAATATCGAGCCTCCCCTTGCCCCAGTAATTACAGGCTGGAAACCACTACAACAAAGTGTGCATATCCGCCACAATGATCAACCAACCAATGACAATGTCAATATACAATGTATCCTACTTTCTACCTTTTCCCTTACTAACATAAGAGAGGAGTAAGCCGCCCCTAAATACGGTTTTCCCTTCCCACACTAACATCTAAAATGTAATTGAAAAAGAATAATCGGCCTCGTTAAGCTGCCGCATTTGGTCCTGAATAAACATAGTTATTAAAAAATCAAGATTCCTGAAATGCAAACTAGTTCCTGGGAAAATTCGCGGATTTTTAAAACTCTCCACACAATAAATGCGGTTCGAAACAATTCAATATGAATTGTTTCCGACGGAAAAAAATGATGTTTGCATTACGTTCATAAATCGGCGCTATTCTTAAACAACTGCTATTTTTAGAAGTAACAGAAGTTTTATTTTGACAGTTTAGTGAGATAACGGTGAAGAAATTCCCGCGATCAAAATCCTGCACAAAATCCCGTAACCAAATTCCAAACGAAATCCCGCAATAAAATTCGCTAGGTGTACAGTAGCCTTAAAGGCTACTGTACACCTAGCGAATTTTATTGCGGGATTTCGTTCCCCGTGTATTTTAAACGGGAGATGGATTAGTGATTTTCCGGACGGAAAAAAGTCTACACAAAAAAATTTAGATTCTCGGAGTGTAAACTAAATTCCAAAAAACGTGATAGATTTTAGAGAATCTTCACACCAAAAATCTGGTTCAACATGAATTGTTTCCGACGGAAAAACTGTTGTTTTCATTATGTTTGAAAATTTGTGTTGTTCTGACAGAACTGATATTTTTTAAAACCTGCAAAAGTTTTGTTGTAACAGAAGAAAATTCCGTGGCCAAATTTCCGAGCTACAGTAACTTTTTTATTTTGTATTTTGTAAAGGAATTCCAAGATTCGGCATAACAGTGCTGCTAGTTACTCTTTATATACTTGACACCAGTAGAAATGAAGTTGCAAATGATAATAAAACAATTCACAGAACGTAACATTTTAAAATGTGAGTTTGAAATTTTTGCTTTTAGTTGATTCTGTGATGGAAATATGTTCATCATACGGGATTCCATGAGATACCAGCCGACCGCAAAATATGACCATCGTCGATTCGAACGAAACTTTACATTTGTGTTCGGTTTATGAATATCCATGATTTTCTCTGGCAATTGCAATATTTTGATACAAGGGCAATTTTTCAGAAGGGCTTAGACGTTTTTTGGTGCATTAATTTAATTTTTTTGTTCGATTACACTCTTTTATACAGTAAAAGGATTTGAGAACGAGTTATGGGAAATAAATACTTTTGCACGAAAAAAATATACACTGAAAAAAATGTTGTGTAAATTTTCACAAAAACAAAATTTTATGTTAAAAATTCAAATTGCGAAAAACCATTTTTTCTAATTTTTAAATTTTTCCAACAAAAACCTAAAGAGAAAAGAAACATTTTGAATGTGATTGCATGATGGAGAAATTATCAGCAAAAATTTATTCTAACAATAACTTTATACATCTTTTTAAATTTCATACTAAGGCCATTACAAATATTTTTTAAAAATTATGTCACCCCCCCCCTTCAAAATCGCTGAAAAAAATCAGGGGGCAAATAATTTTTTTAAATTAACCAGAATTCAAAAAATTGTCACGTTTTATAGAACAACAATAGCTTCCATAGAGTTTTGCTTTTCGTAACTGAAAACTATTATGGTAGTTTTAGAAATTACCATCCCATGATAATTTTTATTTTGACCATTCTCGGGTAAATGTGAAGTTTAAATGAGATCATCGATCCAGTCCAACACCAAATGAAACGTTTGCTGGTCGCAGAAGGAAGGACCCATCTGTGTATTATCAAACAAACATCCCGATCAGAGTCTGATAACAAATTGAGAACTAAACTTGATGTTGTGATGTAGTAGGGAATGATTGCTCAGGTTGTTATCATTTTGGTCGTTTTAACGGTTAAAAGATCAAAATCGAAAGCAGAAAAATTGCACTATGACATCAAACAGAAAACTATTCATGCTATCAGTGAAAGCAAATTGAAAACTCATTGAGATGGTGAAATATTTCATTGATAACAAAATAAGTAATCAATTTGATGAAATAGAAACAAACATTTTTTTCTAAAAATGTAAGCACATCAAAATGAGATCAAAATATGATGTTATATCTGAAAAAGTTTAAACTGATATCAAAATAAGATTTCAATTTGATGCTTGATATCAAAATATGTTGTCTATTTGCTGTAATTTTGATGTTGGACTTTGCTCGGGATCTCATGGAAAGGCTAATACAGACCGACTTCTGAATCGATTCCATTTTAAACGCAACAGTCGATAGAGACAGAATCGATTGTTGCATTCGAAAATAATTTCGATACGGAAACAATCTGAATTCAAATCAAACTCCTGGAGATTTATATGTGGTTCAATATTCAATATACATGAGCTTTACCGAAAGGTTTTTGACATTTAAAAAATTCATATGGGATAGTAGTATTCATACCGTATATCCGCAGCCATATGTGCGATTCTTATGAACTTGATCAGATCAAAATCTGCTACTAAACCTTCCATTTAAGGCTAAGCTTGTGAAAATCGAATAAGCCGTTTTCCAAGAACTCGAAGAGACATTAATTCTGAAATATTCCAAGAACCAGAAACATGCGAAATTTTCGAGATAGACGCTGGAATCAAAAGAACTTTGTCTGGCCATCAGCGATCAAGAATGCTCTAGCAAAACTAAATATAGATCTTACAAATAATGGTATCATCGGCACTTACCGCAGGAAGAACCGGGAATCCATTATCGATGTCAATTTTTGTAGCCTTGGAGTAACCGGAAAGATGGACTGAAAAGTGTGCGAGGATATATCCACAGCGACCACCAAGCGATTTGGTACAGCATTGATAACAGGACTATGAACTACACATGAATATGAATATGTAGGAGATTTATAAACGAGTGAAGATGGAAAACAGCGATTTTTCACAGGAACGTGTCCGTCGAAGAACTTGAATTTAAGGGTATCCTCTTCAACCTAAATGCGAACGAGTTCACGGCACTACTAACAAAGGCGTGTAATGCGACCATACCAAGGGATGGGAAACTGAGAAACGGTCGCCGGGTGCAATACGACGATTATCGATCTACGTATAAGTTGCCTCCGAGCTTGGAGAAGAAGTCGGAGATCACTTCGGTTTCTCATCTCGCTCAGTTCAGAAGCTAGAAATCGCTCCGCTGCAATAGCAGGGCAAGTAATCAAATTTATCCGCGCGACGCTTGGCAAAAATTGATTCCTTCTGCCTAGTGTGTGATACGTGAACAAACAATGAGTGATAATGCCAAGCAAAAGTATATCACGATGCAGGCAAACTGTGTTGCTGTTGACTACACGAAATATCCGGTAATACCATCAATTCATGAAGGGGAGCAAATGTTGAAGGTGAACTTGAAGTTCAACGTAGCTTGCGGTACTTTATGCGGTGCAATTCCACCATTTACGTCATGCGGTACTGAATATGTTAAAAAATATTAGTCAATCAGAATCATTCGCCTCCCAGAACAACATGAAACACATCATCGAATGTAATAACATTTTATACAGTATCCCAACGTATATAGATGTTGACAGCATTGAAATAAAGATACATGACCTGGCACCACGTACTAGTTCCTTCGCTATCAAACAAATCCTGTCAAAATACGGAGAGGTGAATAGTGTTAAGGAAGATAGTTGGAGGAACTACTTCCCAAGACTCCGCAACGGAGTTCGTGTGGTGAGAATGCGTCCGACAAAACCTATTCCCTCTTACTTGACTTTCACATGCAAATCACCTCATGGTGTTGAATATTCTCAACGAACACTAGTCACGCACCCAGGACAGATTCCTACCTGTCAATGTTGTGATCATCCGCTACACCACGGGAAACCTTGCGCAGAGACTGCTAAAGAAATTCCACCTGATACGACCAAAGCCGGTATACAATCATCGTATGTTAAACCACAACCAGTTGGTAAACCAACGACTGCAGACTGGGCATTCACAACCACCAGCTCAACAACGATCGGTCCCAGTACCACTAAACTAACTGCCATTACCAACATCGAAGTAACAACGATTACAGTAAATGTTTCTAAACCAACAACCAACACCACCAATAAGGAATCTAATACCGATGAAGAAGGATTTACAATAGCGACCCGTAAGCACAAACAACAAATAAGAACATCCGACGATGAGCAAGATGAATGCAGTACCGATGATGACATGGACGTAAACGAAAACGCGAGAGAAGACGGACCAAATGACCCCCAAGGTGCGCTCCACGGCTCAGTTGTGCTCACGCATTGTGCCGTGTCAAATATATTTAAAATTAAAAAAGAAGTCAGAAAGCTCGAGGGAAGCGAGCTGCAAGAACCGCTCTCAACAAAGCAGTCAAGCTGTACAAGAAAGCCTTGCCACAAAGCCAACGCGAATTTCCTTAGGAGAGATCTACAAAGTTGGCATAACAAAGATAAAAGGCTCAGTTGCACCACCTGAAAGGTGCCCGGAAAAGATGGAGGTCACCATCGAAAGGTTTTCCCCCACAACATGAATCTATTTACGTTGTACAGTGAGGAGGATGATCACAAAGATGAAGATCGATTTACCAACAAACAGCTTATCGAGATGGCGAAAGCCATAAAAGTGAAGCGATACATAAGAGCCCGGATATGTTCAAAACGATCCGATAATTGGAAGCGACAAAAGCTGATGTTGCTTCCGATGCCGGGACAACATGGAAATCTTTCAGCGTAGTCAATATATCCCTTGGTAATGTTAGAGAGAAGGAGTAATCCTGAACAAGCTAACGAAGTACGCGGACCGTGAGAACGGCATCTCATGTAATTCGGCTTCCTTATAGGCAGGGCTACAATGAAATCCATCCAAACGGTTGTGGGAGCTGTGGAGACAGCAGAGATAAGGATTTCGTGGTGCTCCCTTAGACGTGAAGAATGCTTCAATAGTACTAGCTGGGAAGCAATCGCCCATTCGCTGTACAGCATGAGTAACTCTGCAGGATATTATAGAGCTACTTTCAGTACCGAACACTGATCTACGAGACAGACAAGGGGGAATCACAACTACAACTGACGTTCCTCGACTCGACGCTGTGGAACGCAGTGTACGATGGAGTATTGAAGCTGAACCTTCCCAGAGATATAACGATTTTTGGCTTCACGGATGATGTGGTGTTCCAAGTAATCGGACAATCGCTAGAAGAGGAGACACTCGACACGGAGACGATTGCCCAAGCTTAAAAAGTCGAGTTTCAGAGTGATTGCACAGTCTTCCTTATATGAAAAACCTTTGACCGATTTTCATGCCTTGTGTGTACAGTCGGTCCTTATGCCGCCACAACGGAACGAAAACTATTCAAGCAACCAAAAGTTAATACCTTAATGTACTCTTAAATGTTTACATTAAGTTCATAGAGAACTTTCAAGCTTTTATTGGGAATTTAGAAATTGCACTGTTCGGAAAATTATTTAAAACGAAAACTTTAGCATCCCTTTCCTATGTGAACTTTTGATTGATTCAGTAATGTTTGCTTGAATTTTTCTAGTAAAACAAATAGCTCAACCCCGCTATACGAAATCACCCTGCGGAAACGTCCACGAGAACAATCGAAAGAAAATGTAAAAAGAAAAAAAATTGTGTTTATTAAAATAAATATTTATTTTTTGTTTGCCCCCCCCCTTCAGAAAAAAATTTGTACTTGGACATAATTTTTAAAAAAGATTTGTAATGGCCTAATTGACAAACAAAACTGCTTTTTTATTACAGAATATAATTCTAAGTATCATTTTAAATCAAAATGCATTTAACAAATATCTTCCAAAATGCGATAGTTTTAGAGATATTTGGAATTTTGCTCCAACAAAAAAATTTAATTCGTGTAATTATGTCCTTTTTAAAAGTTATTCGCGATACCCATAGTAAGTTGTCAAAAATCTAATGTATATCGTTTTAAAGGCACAAAAGAAACCTTTTCAGTGTATTTGGATCATTAAGAAGTTTTCAATTAAAAAGTTTTCCCAAGAGCAACTTTTGACAAATTTTTATAATTCATATTATTTGCACTCAAAAGCAGAATTTAATTTTTGAATATGATTCTAAACTTCATTTCAAATCAAAATGCTCATAACAAAAATTTTCTGAAATGTCACATATTTTAAATTTTGTTTTAACAACACAATTACTTTGTTTTATTACGACCTTTGCAGAAGTTATTCGCATTTCTCCATCAACAACAGTTTTTCGTAAGGCCCATAATATTTTCTATAACTTTCTCCTTGACATCAAGGCGATATTGTAAACCGTTTGAAAGCTATACAAAACAATCAAAATATTATTCAACCATAGGATCTGATGATTAAACTACATAGTTGAATTAATTTGTTTTTCATGTAGGTTTACAATATCGCCTTGATGTCAATTGGAAAGTTACAGGAAATGTTATGGGCCTTACGAAACAATAATTGGAGAAACGCGAATAATTTATAAAAACGTCTCAATAAAACAAAATAATTGTGCTGTTAAAACAAAATTTAAAATATCTCGAGAACTACTACATTTCGGAAAATTTTTGTTATGAGCATTTTGATTTAAAATGGAGTTTAGAATCAATATTCAAAAATAAAATTCTGCTTTTGAGTGCAAATAGTATGGATTATCAAAAATTGTCAAAAGTTGTTGTTATAAAAACTTTTTTTTTTATTGAAAGCTTCTCCATGATCTAAATACACTGAAAAAGTTTCTTTTATGTCTTTAAAACGATAAGCATTATATTTTTGAAAATATATGATGGGATAAACCGAAACCTATCGCATTTTGGAAGATATTTGTTAAATGCATTTTGATTTGAAATGATACTTAGAATTATATTCTGTAATAAAATTACAGTTTTGTATGTCAATCAGTATGAGAATTAAAAAGATGTATAAAGTTATTGTTAGAAAAAATATTTTTGCTGATAATTTCTCCACCATGAAATCACATGCAACATGTTTCTTTTCTTTTTAGGTTTTTGTTGACAAAATATAAAAAATTAGGAAAAATGTTTTTTTGTTGCAATTTTTAACATAAATTTTCGTTTTTGTGAAAAATAGCACAACATTTTTTTCAGCGTATATTTTTTTCGTGCAGAAGTATTCATTCCCTGTAACTCGTTCTCAGATAGTTTTACTGTATAAAATAGTGTAATCGAACAATTTGAAATTATTGCGCGTAGAAACGTTTACACCTTTTTAAAAAATTGCGCTTGAGTCAAAATAATCTTATTGACTGTGGAAAATGTTTAGTCTTCCATGACGGTTAAACCTGTAAAGTTTCATCGGAATCTAAGAGCGTTGGTCACGATTTTAGAGATTTTCGGACAGATCTTCGGGGAATTCCCATGTTGTTAAAAAATTATGAATAAAATTTGTATTTTTTTTGATTTGTATTTGTATTTGATTCGAAATAACAAGTTGTATACTGGGTAATGGCGGATGATGAAATGTTTTGAAATGTTATCTAAGAGTTACTTAAATGGGAAGAAGTTCTTGAAAACTTCGCAGAGCACGAGTGTTTTATGCGTTTAATTTTCGTAGTTAGTAGTTCACCAATTCGTCGATATTCGCAGCGGAGTGGGGAACAAACTTTTATCTCAACTGGTTTTGTTTTTCAGGTGTGTAATTACATGTGGGAGTATATTTCTAGTATGGAACAGCGCTTTGGATGGAGTTCTTGTTGGATCCTCGTTCGTTTGTGTTTGACTTTGATGTTCTACGTGAGATGAAACGCATTCGAATTGTGGCCAGGAGGTAAGGCTTAAATTGCATAACTGTAATTAAGCGTCGCAATCGGCGTATCAGTTGTGGAACTTGTGCCTTGAATTTCCAACAATCGTACACACACACGATATCTAAAAGCGGAGAAAAGCATATAGCTGACTGATGCCATGGGTTGTAGTGAAATTGTTCATCTCAATAAATCGAGTGCACCGAGGCGAAGAAAGAATTTGGAAACACAAAATTTAAAACGAAACAACTAAGCTAGTAAAATGGCTTTGATTCGACGTGTTTTGTCCTCGCAAGCTGCTGTTGAGCCCGAGAGCAGTCGGAAGGACAGGAATGATGCCAATTTTCAACTACGTTTAGTTGGCATCGCTGTCATAGGTTGTGTGGTTTTCTCCCACCATTCCGTCATTTTGGGGCAAATCGCGTGGGAGTTGTAATCACATTTCACGATCATGACTATGCTGCTCGATGTTTGTTCATTGGTTGGTTGGTTGGCGGATGGGAATAATTGTTATTGTTGTTGATGTTGTTTGTTAGTCGGCATTTACAATTTTGACGATTTGTTTTTTTTTTAATTTTTCTAGAGTATATGTATAATATATGAAAAACACGTTCGGTGCGATAGTGTTCCACCCATTGGTGACATTGAGACTAGCCGTAGTCAACCTTCTGCGGTTGCTGTAGTAGAGAAGGCGACCGATAATTAACCATTATATTATATATATGAAAAAATTTAGAACAAACTCAAAAGCATGAAAATAAAAAAGGAAATAATTCCAAATTTGATTCCTGGGTTTGAAAAATGAAGTATCAAGGGATGTTGATGTTTATTTTGGTTTGTTTCAAAACTTTCTTTCACAGTACGAAGGTGAATAAATTAAAAAACTACTCCGGAACCAAAAATATTACAAGAACACAAGCTTATCTGTGTGTATACATTTCACTGGTTAACATATAACAAACAGGGGCAATTTAATTAGATATATTAAGATTCAGTTCAATAATCGCAAATGTAAAAAATTTCAAATAAAGTTGGACATATTACTATTTTCTTTCTCCGCTAGCTTTAGGCACTGGATTGACAACATAAATAAATAAATGTTCAAAAAACTTAATCGCAAAAAAATAAAAAAATAACAAAATTAGCTCAGCTCGAAGATTGTCGTACAAAAGGCAATTTGTTGGCGTTATTGCAATTTTGTTCCTTTTTTGTTCATACAATAATGGAATGTTACACGTTACTGGTTTGGGTTTATGATTTCATCAAATAGTTCGTCACACACTCACAAAAACAAAGGCACAACACAAAACTAAGTAGATCAGACAGAAGTTTAAAATGAACACAACGGAAGAATGGAACGTAAAAGCAGAAACACTTGATTGTCGAGTTACATTTCCTTGCTTTACAAGTGCTTGTTCGGTATTTGGCGACCCAGGATTTCAGCTGGATAACTCTAAGCTTTTGATGAATATTTTGTTGTATGCATTTCGATTTGCAGAGTATCTATTTTGAGGTTACAGCTCTTTTGTACTATGATTCTAGTGCTTGCCCGCGGGCTTTCTTCGATGGCAGTTTGAATGGGACAACATTTTAGCGGATCCGGAACAGTATGATGTTTTTGTTGGGCCCGTCTTTGGGGTGCACGAAATCAACTAAAAGCTGTCCCCAATTTCGAACCGTCATCGGTAACACCAACACTATGGAAGCATATTTGTGATCGTACCTCTTCAAAAGAGACAATTTATTGGTAGTGTTCCTGTACAATTGTTCACACTGTTCGAATTATTTTTAGGCCAAATCGATCGGAAAACAAAGCTTTGAATGGGGTACGAAGATAAATCAGCTTTAGACTACGGTTGCTCTGATTCGTACATTTGACTAAGCTCTGACGTTTGTTATCTGCTAAGCTGGCTAGGGTAATGTGAGTTTTGGATGTTTTACGGTTTACTCGATAGCGAAAATCGTCCTGCATTGTTCTTGTTTCTGGTGGCGCAAAATACGAAATGTTCTGACACACAAGCTTCCGATACCGGTTGACGACGGACGCCGCCATAGTGAGTGACTGCCGGGAGATCAGTGTCATCGTCATCCATCGCGGGGAATACCCACACAGCTAGCCGTTCCGTTATCAGAGGTAAGCTTACCGGATTATTTGTATGCGAATGCAGGAAAAAACCCGAGCCGAAGAAAGTCCAGTTCGTGTGGAATGAACCAGTTTCTAAATAACTTTTGAAATTCTTATCATTCCGATTCAAAGTGAACCTTTAATTATACAACTTATTATTCTTCGGCACGCGTTATCACCAATCCGGTTTCGTAGGAAACAATTTATTAACTTTTAAAAGACTTAAACCGGTGAATAACAGAATCCTTACAAATGGAACGATTAAATGAATAAGATCATAAATAAACCGATGCTTTCTACCAACTCGGAATCGACTTCCAAGGCAGCAGTAGCAGCACAGTTTAAAAAGTAAGCTCCCGTTGAAATGTGATAATATGTAATATGAAAGTGTGTAAATGATCGGTTCTCGTTCAAACCGCAAGACGTCCCTTTTTCTGCACTCCTATCAGTCCGCTAGTAGGAACTAGGCTACTTGCCATCATCAATCGGGAGGATGTGGGTGGACTCTGTTCGCTTCACGCACGGCTTTGCCGCAGTAGTGGGTGGTGTTTACAACTGAAGCGCGTGTGTTTATTTCGTGACAACAAAAATACTGTGAATTATTGTGACCGAGAGAGAGAGGGATAGAGCGAGCAGGCGATTTGACAAGTGGGGGGCGGTGTATGTAACAAATAAAAGCGTTTTATCTTTCAGCTTCTTTCGAGCTCTTAGAAGCAGCGCAGTCGTCGCAGTCGGGCTATGGTGGGCTGGCAAAGTGACAAAAATTGGAATCGTGTATTTTATGGCGAAGAAAATACATACCGGAACATCGACGCGGAACGGGCTAGGAAGAGAAAATATATGTATGTATATCTGTCGGGGAAGACAGTGCGAAATAAATAGAACGTCTGATGGCCTACCACAGCGACGAATAAGTTTGGGGCACCGATTTCGAGCCAGATTGTGCTTCACACGGTGGGTAGACGCAAGTTCTGTGACCCACTACGCGATATGGTTATTTGTCCCGCAGGGCTCAAAACAGATCTCCCGTTGTGTGAGCCAATCGGGGAATCGGTTCATCCGTGAATCTTATTGCAAAAATAGTATCGTGGAACGAGGAAGAGTGTGTGTGTGAGAGAAAAAAGCAAGAGTGTGGAAATGTAATAATATAAAGAAAGGAACAAAAGTAACGAGAGTTTGAAAACGCAAAAAACAGCATGTTTTCTCGCTGGTTTCTGATAAACGACGGCAAGCTGTATCTTGTTCGAAGGATGGAGGAAAACTTCTGTGAAACATGTCATATTTTGTTCCACCGTAGTATTTTTTTTATTTTTCTTCTCGTTCATATGCTTATCAAGCGAATCTCTCACTTTACAGCGATTTGTTGTTCATAGGTGTTAAGATTCGCAGGTTGTACTTTTCTTTTATGATTATTTATAATATCTTAAAAATCAAAGGAGTATGAGTGGAATTGCACCTTTATCAGTGACTTTTTTTTCTGATGCGGTTGGCGTTTGGCAATTCCATTAAATACTTACAGCTTTCTATTTCTATATGACATAACTGTCTATCCATTGGAAAATATTGTAAATTCATTGGACATGATGCTGTGATTGTTAATCTGTAATAGTAATAAGCATAATGAGACAACGTGTACTTACAATAGAATCCAATGTTTGATTGTTTTTCGCTGTTTTCTGTTTCAAGGAGTAGACTTTTGGCAAAAGCAAACAATATGTTTTTTTTTCTGATTGATTGTATCTCAGGTGATGTTCGGTTGGGATGAGCTGGACATTGTGGGTACAGTTGATATTTTTGTGCACATTTGGTTTGATAACAATGGGTTGCTTCAAGGGTGGAATGGTGTTTCGAGCATGAGAGGTTTGTATTTTTTTTTGTTCTGGGGCGATTGGTATTTATTAGAATAGATAAGATCACATCAAAGTAGATCGGACCACAAATTACCATTAACTAGTTCTAAAGGTACACACACACCGACAAAGCTTTGGGATGGACTTTGAGACTCGGTAGTGTGTGCCAGAAAAACTATACTGCACGGTGACACATTTTTTTTGGTGTTGGTATTGTAAATCAACAGTGGAGGGGGGGATAACAACAAAATTGTGGATTTTCGGGAAATGACTGAAAAGGGAGGACTTTTCATAAGCTGGGGCAGTGTCTTGTGAGCTTACACACGTGCTGTACAGTGCCGTTCGAAGGAAGCTGACTTGCGAGGGACGTTATCTGTCTCGTTTCTGATTTTGAGTGATGCCAAATGCTAGAATGTTCTGTTACTGATCTTTTCTGAGGAACGATCTATACGAGAAATGCAACTGTTATGGAACCGTTATTTTGTGTATCTAGCGTGTTCGAAATTACTAAAGTCAACACGAATAAACTTCATGTAGTGCTCGCAGACCGGATACAGGCCAATGCGATCGTGAATGATCCACGGTTTAACATTGAATATCGCGTGTGCATTCCAGCTAACGTCGTTGAAATAGATGGCGTCGTGACGGAAAAGTAGTTAATAGTCGCTGACATAAAGAATGGTGTGGGTATTTTCAAAACTCAAAATCTTCCGCAGGCTAAGATACTAGAAGTCAAACAATTGTTCACAGTTTCAGACACAGGTGATACAAAACTTTTCACCCACTCAATATAATTTCGATTGAAATTCGATGTTCTACGAATCTTCGTACTTTGGGACAAGCTTCTGGTGCGCATGTATGTTCCGATAATCATTAAGCTGCACTAATTGCAAACAGCCGGATCATACAAGCAGCTAAAATTGCAACAAAGATGACGCATGTGCAAAGAAGGCTGAAAAATGCCTTCTATGTGATGGTATTACTCATTTTGAACGCACTTAACCCTTAAAGGCGCAAATCAATTTTTTCAAATGTTCTGAAAATTGTGTCACAACTTTAATACGTTACTCTGATAATTTTAAGATGGTTTTTGCAATGTTGTTTAAAAACAACATTGCGCATTCAAGAGTTAAGCATTCATCGAAAAAGCAATCCATATGCACTTTTACGGAAATTCTGAAAGTTTCAAATCCGAAGCGCATGCCATTGCAAAGCACATTCTCAGATTTATCCGACGATGATGTACGTAGCTCGGAAGGGTGCCAAAAGGAAGAAAAGTGCAACCTCTTCTCCGAAACTTCAACATAGAAAAGGGACAGTATAAACCAAGTCATTTACTTCAAAGAAACCATCGATTAAAAAACTAGTACTAATTTTTCCGAGTCTCAACAAGACTGAGGTAGGTTTGATCTCTTTTAAAACAATTGTGAAATGGAGAATTAATACTCTTTACAGCCTGGTTTTCAACTATTAGCGATTTAGCTAAGCAACGTTAAATTGCCCCTTCTGTCGCCACTTACCAGTTTCGATGGCTAATACGACGAAAAGTGTTAAGGATACCATCGAAACACAATGGAACAGTAGGAAAATTAGACCAATTCAAATAACTTCTACAGCGCACAAATTGTGACATTTTCGCCATTTCAGAAACAATATTACACAACTAGATAAGGACGACCATCATGGGGATCCAAAAATGTTACCCCTTTTACAGAATCAACCCCCTGTCTTGACAGGTATGGAACTGGTTGGTTGTCAAACACAGATCAAATGGAGATACCTATGCGTTGCATTAGTTTATATCCCACCAAGAGTTGCGTTAAAATTCTAGCAGTTCAAAAGTATAACGCGCCCTGTCCACTCTTAAGGGGACTTAACAAAATGTAGTTCTCACCACTGTTCTTCTTACATTCAGCTCTAAATTTGGTTTCTTTTCGCGGTTTCGTCGGTTTAGTTAGGTGTAGAATTTTGCTTGCCTGGTTAATTGTAAAGAATCCAAAAGCACCAGCTACCATCGCCGGGGAAAATTGGAATAATTAGTACTGCTTTCCTACCAACTAAGTGCTGAGAAGAGACAGATGTCTTCTGGAATACTTTGCGCGAAGAGCAAAGAATCTGGTTATTAGTCCCCTACAAAAACGTGGCAACCCTAAACTGAATGCTTACTCTCAGTATAACCCTAAAATAATCGTTAGTTCAAACTGGAAGTGATCTGGCAATGTGTAAGAAATACGATAAAGTTGCTGTATGAAAAGCTAAAAAAAGAAAAAAAATTCTCGGGAAAATTTTTAATAAGACCAGAGTCAAAATTTTGGTAAATAATACCTGTTAATGTTTTTGGCTTGTTTTGTTTTTTAAATTTATTGCGGGAGTCTCAATTGATCAATTTTAATCATTATATCAGCAATGAAATCGTCAAGAGTTACAGATTCATCGTGATTCTGGTCTGAAAAGTCTCGTTTTTTCATGAATTGTATATAACAGCACAGAGAAAAAGTTGACCTATTTATAAAAAAACATGCTCTTTTAGTACTTAACAACATATCGGCGAGAAAAAATGTGTTTCCCGCTCATCCCTTTCCCCGAAGCTCTCACGTCCCTAAGTCAGCTTCTAACGATTTTTACACTTTTTTGTCCCTCGAATGCCTGTGCTCCATTCCAATTGGTGAATTAGCTCTCTAATTTCAAATCAAACCAATTAAACTCGCTTTTCACAGCAAAAACTGGTGGTGAAGGGGAACGGTTCCTAACTCGTGTGCGGAAGGTGTATTTACACTTACAGTACAATCATTTTGGGTGGGGTTTGTGTGTGAGTCTTTGTGTTGTTGGAATACAAAAAAAAATAAAATCAAACCGAAAAAATAAAGTACCAAGTGTCGTGGGGTTAGGTGTGGTGACGGGGTAGTTTCAGAGAATACATAAGCTTACCGAATACTTCTAGTTATAGATCCAGAATGATGTATTCTTATAAATTCATTACTAGTAGTCGCTATATGAAAGTATGATTGTTTCTCGTTTACAAAAAACGTGTCGGGTACCCAAATATTCTTAATAAACTCAGATCCAACAGACAGTGTTTCTACACCCGGCCTTTTTCTGTAAGCTAAACGTGGATCAGTCCAAAATTGTCGAAAGTAAAAATCCAATGTGAAATCCTGTTATTTTTGGTTTTGGTTTGTTTTGTTTCATTTAACAATATATTTGTTTAGGAAATTTGATTTTGGTTCGATTGAGGTTAGTGTTTTTTTTCGGTTTTAGGTGGTTTCGGTTTCGGTTCGACGAGAGGACATTTGCGAGCCGGATGAGCCGATGTGGTTCCGACGACGATGACGTCATTTGTGTTTGCGGATTTTCGTTTTGTTTTTCGTTTCGGTTTTTCGTTATCGCAGAGGGGAAAAAGAGAAGAAGAGAGAAGAAAAAACCAACGTTACAAATTTGGAAATTCCGCTAATTGGCGACAGAGGTTTCGATCTGCTACCATAATTAAAATTAATTACTGTTCGATTTTGTTTTGAGGACAAACATACGGAATTGAAAAACACCAATATAAACACAAACTTTCTAGAGGCGAAAAAATATAACGTACATTGGTTACGAACGAAAAAATCCGATAACAACACAAACGAGCGCCCGAGAGTCTATAATTAAAATTAAAATGAGGAGCTTTCATTCATTTATCAATGTCAGTTCGACGCAAATCTCGTTAGAGAATGCTTTTACGGTTTTTGTTTGATGCTGCATCGGCAAACTACGAGAGCAGCAAAATCAAAGGATTTCGGGTCATTACCGTTGGTGGCAAGGGAAAAACCTGATCCGGATGAAAAAGATCTATTCATTTTAATTTTAATTACAGATAACTACTTCTATAACGTTTCCTGTTCCTAGGAAAGATGTATGACTTTGACGTCTCGTGAGTCGGTTCATCATAGGAAAATACACGCACACACACAGAAATGAGGCACTGGGGGAAAATAATGCATAAAGGTTGTTTTTTTTCGTTCGGAGGCATTCTACGGTAATAAATAAAAAAGAAAATCGTACATCCTTCCGAGAATTGTGGACTGATATCATCTGTTTGGGTTAATATGAGTATGCTTACATCCTAACAGTAATGAAATTGAAACTGATAATAGCACTATGAAAATCCTAAAATTCCAAAAAAAATCTCGTAAAAGACAAACGATAAGAAGCGATGAGAGGTGAAAAACTCGAACGGAAATGCTGAGAAGACAAAATGACAATGTTCGTTTCATTAGCTGTTGTTTGCCGGTGGCATTGTGTGAGCGGTGATCTCATTCGAATGAAACGATAATACGAGAGGACATGCAAAATGGGTTGGTAGGCTTATGGGGAGGTGGTGGGTGGATGATAGTTGAGGGGAGTCTAGGACATGGTTGTTTATTTGGGGCTTGCTGGCTGGGTGGCACTTTTCGGTGGTGGTTGCTCAACCAGGGGACATGAGTAGAGTGGTAAGGCACAGGTGAGTAGCGTTGCCTGCTACTTGTGTGTGGGGCCTTTGCTTCGGTCGCAGTGAAGTACTACTGTTTAGGCGGGAAGCAAAGGTGCCCGCTGTCTACCGGTTTCTATATAGGTATATTAATGTAGGAGAATTTGGCAGCAGAGAGTGGTCTTGCTGTAGAATCGAAGTAGAGAGTATGCACTGTTCTGCGGGTGGTTGTTAGTAGTGTGGTAGGACAGACTGCTGGGTCCTGTGGTTCCGTTGGTAGGTGCGTGTTCGGAAATGGTAGGAAACAGAATAACATCTTATTTTTTATTGGAATGCCGTTGCGTATCGATGGTCTGCAAAATGGTATCCGATGTAATCGTTAGGCGGAACATTGTTTATTGGGGTGAGTTGTTATTCTTTTACAAGTTAATACTTTATGTATCTATATGAAGTCTTATTTAAGCTATTCTTGTACTTCTTAGGTACTGTTATTGTGCAACTATCTATATTTATTATTTGGAAGCATGAACAGTTTACGTCATGGATTATTTATTCTAGACTTTACTCAAAAACTTACCAAATCGATCACCAGCAAATATTCAAGACGGGTACATCTACCACAGTATACTGTTTTTTTTAAATTCGGCGGGGCTTTTCTTTGTTTTGGGGTACTAACGGTTATTTTCACAATACTCATTTAATTAGAAATACCATGCTTCGAAATAAAAGCATCAACTTCGTTACAACAAAGTTTGAAGTGACGTTTTGGATTTTTTTTGTCTAGTTTTTTGAAATTAGTTTATCTTTCCAGAAATAACTGTATTTCCGTATATATTGCTAGTTTGGGTTATCCCCTTTCTTGAAGAGATGATCTCTTTTTATTGGTTCCAAAAAATCCCGCATCGCTCCCATTTATACTGCGACAAATGTTAAAATAAGCTCAGATGATAAATTTCACTTAATTTGGACAATTTGAGACACTCGCCCACTTGGCTTGAATTGTTCGACATTGACACTATGGGAAATAGGGCATTGCAAAAAATCACTCATTTTTGAATTCTCTAAGTCCCTCCATTTCATATTGTGACAGATGTCACAATAAGCTCAGATACCAAATTTCACATCATCATTTGTACAAATTTAGACCCCCCTCACTTCGTTTGAAGTTTTTACAATTGGTACTATGGGAAATTATGAAGGAAAAAGATTTTAAATGCTATTTATTTTGAAGTACCACGCAGAACATTACAATTCATAGCTCTCTTTAAAGGAAATAACCTTAGTATGTGAATGAAGATATTTTTGTTTCTCGAAAAATACGGGAAATGGGTACTGGGTCATTTAGCTGTTGTTTGCCGGTGGCATTGCTGGTGACTGTGCTCCGTACTGCTAGTCAGACATATTTGGAAGGTTTTATAATGTAACAAAATCTCAAAAATCGAACGAAACCTTTGCGATCTCTGTCCGAATACGAGAAGTTGGGGTTATAGGGCCTTTTGTCATTCATATTAAATTTCAGCGTTTTCTTGTGTATATATCTCTATTATTCTTCAATCAAAAACGTTTTTAAAACGTGGAAAGTTTTTAGGAACAAAACAAAAATAGATTCCTTATCGGTGACATTCTAAGGCGTTAGATTTTTTGACATTGAGTCTCGATGTGACATTTTTATCAATTTAAATTGCACATATCATCTCCAATTAACAAAAAATATTCTTAAATTTACTACTTGTGGTGTAAAATACGCTTGGAGATCACAAGGAGAAATTTGGAAAAATACGGGAAGCTGGGATAATAAAAAAATCTGATGTCACTGATCTAACTAATCTATTTTTATTTTGTTCCTGAGAGTTTTGATTGATGAGTTATAGAGATATTATATTATAGTTATAGAAAATGATCAAATTTAATATGAACTACAAAATGCCCTATAACCCCAATATCTCGTATACGGACAAAGGTGGCAAAGGTTCCGCTCAAATACTTTTCCACATTGCTTAAAACGCAAAAATATCTCTATCCAAATGCTAAGTTTATTTTCTTTAAAAACGGTACAAACTGTAATTCTCCTAGTGCTACTTCAAAAGAGCATTTAATTTATTTTTCCTCCATATTTTCCTATAGTATCAATATCAAAAATTTGAAGCGAAGTGGTCTAAAATTGAAATTTAGCTTACTTTGACATTTGTCACAATATAAAAGGGGGGTAGGTAGTTAATAGAGCTATGACGAGAGTGAATTAAGGGGTTACATATCTGTTCATTTTTCATAATATCGAAAAACTAATTTAACTTCACCTGCAAGTACTCCTTCTTGAGAATATTTTCCTTAATTTTTATACAAATCCGAGCAGTAGATTGAAAGTAACATCGCTTAGAAGCGCGCATCGTCTACCAAGAGGAGTGATGACTTGAACATTTAAGCACGATTATCTCGAAATATCGTTTTTCCCAAAGTGGTTTCCTGTGATCACGATTGCAAAAAACTTCTGTTCTTCATTTTTTTTTCTTTTAATTGTTCGTAATTGGTTAGGTACAACCCTAACGATTCTTTTTATGTGCATAAATTTTTATTTTGTGGATAAGAATGTTTTAGTACAATTTTTAGAGCTCAAAGCAATATTTTGTTGGAAAGAACGTTCCAACGTATGCAGAAAAAAAATATTAATTTAACTAATTGTTTAAGTACGAGGAATACACTCCTATTCCAATGGATTTTTCTGTATTTTTGAATTCTAGCTGATCTGTTGGACTTCCATCGTGATCACCGCAAACCTCTTTCATGGCAGTGTTTTGGGGAAAAGACCATAGCTCCAACAATTATCAATATTTTATAAACTAATGCATGCCTTTTTCACTGAAAAATGCACTATCAATAAACCACAACTTTGATATACTAAAATCATTTTTAATCGCTTTAAAAAAATTCAAACTTTTATCAATTTTTACTCACAATAATACAAGATAACCCCTTAAACAATTAATTTATTTACTTTTTGTTTTTTTGACGTAAGTGTCAATACCTTAGACTTTTTTGGTGGCATTCAATGGAGAAAACAGATCGAAATGGTGAATTAAAGGAAAGCAATCATGTGAAAAAAAAAATCCACTAAAGGCAGGATTCGAACCTGCAACCCTTGGACTCCGGTCCTATACACAAACCCTTATGCTAATTGGTCAAGGGACCAGAAATCGACAGTTTTCATTAGCTCTCTCAGCAACCGAAGTACGATGGGTAATGAATTAAAATCAGATATCAGACGATAACAAAAACCCCGGCCTTGGTATCTAACGGGAAAATCAAATAGATCAACTGTGTTGGGTGGCAGCTGCGGTTGTGTGATCTCCCTCTGCGATAATTATATGTTCTTCCTGGAACGTCATCATTGCCCAGGGATAGTGTAAGGGTTTGTGCATTGGGCCGGAGTCCCAAGGGTTGCAGGTTCAAATCCTGCCTCTTGGGGGAATTTTTGTCATATAATTTATTTTGTTTAACTCACCATTTTGATCTGCTTTCCCTGTGGGATACTACCAAAAAAGTCTTAAAATTAGGTCACAACTCATAATTAGTGCTCGACAAATAGTTCACAAAATCATGAAATATAATTCATGTAAACGTGAACTAATTCCTGGTTCCAAGTATAACAGTGACGCCTAATCATGCGTGCTCGTAAAATAGATCATAAAACATTGTCCATGTATTCATGAACGGGTTCATGATTCCAAGTATAATAGTCACGATTGACCATTAGTGCTCGTGAAATAGTTCATGACATAAAATATTCATTAGTTCGTGAACTTGTTCATGATACCTACAACTTGATTCACGATCTATCTTGAGTGCTTTTGATATTTGGACCATATTCCTAATAATTTTTAATTTTATGCAACTCTACACATGTTCATGAAATTTTCACGTGAACTAAAACACAAAATTTGTTTTTTTATCATTTATTTTATTGGTTCGGTGAAATCCTGGTTGTAGCAGAGACCGCTGGCTTAGCATGCATCTCTTGATGCATTTAAATCACTCAACGATAGGAAGTGGGAACAGACGACATCGCCGTTTTTGGCAGTTTAACAACGAATGTAAGCAACAGTTAAGTTGAGGCTCCCGCTTTCATTTAAGGGTTTCGAGGCCAATTAGACGACTTCTATCAAGATACTGCGGAAGATTAACGGTAGATTCCTGTGGGCCAGTCGAATGAACCTTTTTTGAATCTGCCTGATTCTTAGGTCACATGTGACGTCCTTTAGCGCCCAGACAACCGACGAATTTTCCAATACTAGACACACGGGTCAGCGATAAAACAACTTTAGACAATGTGGACCTTTTGGTTATTTTTGAGACCAGACCAATCGGCTGATTTGCCTCAGGAATAATCGATGCGTTGTGGGGATGGAAACCGAGTTTTGGAACTAACAGAATATTTAGGTCTATCACTTGGTCCTCCTTGCTTGATTCAGTAGTTGAATTTCATCGAGTCCTTGGAACGATGAAAGGTCATTACCATACATAAATGCTGACGGCTATCCTATTCTTGCGATATCAGCCGAAAAATCTATCGAGCAATGCAATGCAGTCTTCCACAGAATTCACCACCACATAAATCTTTAGATCATCGACATATACCTACGAGCTTATATTTAAAACTCACTGGAGCTACCACTTCGTTTAAAAATACAACAAACATCAGTGGGCCTAAGTGGCTTCCCTGAGGGACAATATATGTGCTAGCAAAGGGCACTGAAACGCTCGAACCGAACTTAACAGAGGATGATAGCTGTTAGTACGGTAACAACCACGATACTAGTCTACTCGAAGCTCCAAGTCGTAATGGTTTGTTGAGTAGAGCTGTACGATCAAATTTACCAACAGCAGCTTTCAAGTCTGTGTAGATAATATCGGCCTGCGCTTTGTCTTCCATAGCCGATAGATAGGTACTAATTAGATCCAACAACTTAGTGGTTACTGACGTATCTGGAGTGAATCAGTGCTGATCGTTCTAGATTTAAGTTTTTGGAGTTCGCCGACAATAATTTCGAATAGCTTTGATGCAGCTGAAAGGCTACTTATATCGCAGTAGCTCTGGATATCTCGACTGGTACCGTTTTTGTGCACCGTTAACATCTACGACCTTTTTCCAGCCCACAGAAGATATTTTGGCTTAAAAAAACAGTTGAAAATTAAAGCAAGCGGTTCAGCTACTGCAGCAGCACAGTGACGGAATACAACAGCAGTGCTGCCATCCGGTTCAGGCACATAGGAGCACTTCAACTTTCTAGATACTGCAATAACCACGGCAGCAGACACAACAACAGTGCTCAGCTCAATTGTGTTCATACGAACATTTGAAGCAGCCTGCTCAACCTCGTTGTCAATATTTTTGGGGATTTTGACTAAAGTGCCATTACCTTATTTAAGACTTTTGTGGTGGTATTCAAAGTGGAAACCAGATGGAAATGGTGAGTTAAACAAAAGCAATCATGGGACAAAAATCACCCCAGAGGGAGGATTCGAACCTGCAACCCTTGGGACTCTGGGTCATTGCACAAACCCTGAGCTAATTTCTTCGAAAGACACCCAAATGGCCTAAATTGCTCGCAAATCGACAGTCGACCTTTCTCCGATGGCTTTGAAGTCAGAACTTTCCGATGACCGAACGTCGACTCTGACCATTATCGGGTGTTGTTACACACTAGTAAGACTAAGCATGGCTAGTTCCAGGTGTAAGAGAACCATGCGATTGAACATACAGCGATTGCCGATTGTCGAGGAATATTGGCCCGAAATTTCGACGAACGAATTGGAAATCGGTAACCTGAATACAGCGTAGCGTGAGACAGTCAGTACAACAACCACAGAAATGTTGGGTACCACACGTGGAAACCAGTGAAATGGTTGGTTTGATGTTGAGTACCAACGAACGACGGACGCTAAACACAAGGCTAGAAACCGAATGCTTGCAGCGGCTACACGTTAGAATAGGGAACGACATCCACGTTTTACACAACGGACAGCTGCATGCTGAGGCAGATGAAAATTTTGCCAGGGACTACATGCGAAAGTTTCGCAAGAGGAATAGGATAGAATCCCGATATCGGTCATGAATAACGATCGGGACGAGAATCTGTTTACAGGTCGTTCAGGAGTGACTGCCAGGTATGAATACTTTGAGTTACTATGTAATGGATAAACAGAGAAGTAGAGTAGAGAAGGTACATGAAGAATGATGGACAAGCTGTCGATCCGTTCACGCTGGAAGAAGTATGAAAGGCTATTCGAGAGCTGAAAAACGGTAAGACCGTTGGGGAGGACGAAATCCTAGTAAAGTTTCCAAAAGTTACTGGCTGTGCGAAGCAATCCATTGCGTGATCGGGATGATTTGGGTGGAAGAAAAGAAACCCTCATTGGTTAGAGTACATCATTGCGGAGCGCTCGCAGGTGGACGTTTACATTCATCGCACTGAGAAGCTCGGGGTAGGCACTTCGCTCGTTCAAAATATCCGAAATCGTCATGGCATGAGATGGATCCCGCCGCACTTGCAATGTACCGATAAGCAGCTGGTGTGGGTTGTTCCAGGGTGATCGAAATCTGCATTGTACCGTTGAGATAATGAGGGTTTCACACAACTGAGCAATATTCCAGTATTGACCGAACGAGTGAGCAGTAGAGATTTCATGCAGTGAATACCTGAAAAGTGCTTAGATATTTGCATCTCGAACCCCAAACAGTGTGATGCTTTTGCAACAATATAGCTAATACGCTGCTTAAATGTCAATTATTCATCTAGGAAAACTGCGAGATCTTTGACACAATTTGCTCTATCAGCCGTGGATTCTGCTAGACACTATTCAAGCCGAAGTGGCGTTTTTCCCTCGAGAACGCAATGATTGGCTTTTAGGATTTGGGGTCATTCGGATGATTTCGCAGCATTCCGTAAAGGTTATTAGTTGACGTTGAAGGAAAGCTGCGTCGTCAGTATTCCGGATTCTGTGGTAAAACTTGAGGACATCAGCAAACGACAACCGTGGACGAAATTTATAAAAAAATACGTTGTTGAAATGTAGAGGAAATATCAAAGGACCGAGATGGCTGCCTTGTGTAATACCAGAACAAGCGAAGAACTCTTCGGATACACAACCACCTATTTGGTAGGCGACTATATCTGAGATAGGATTGCATCCAACAGAGAATATCAGTACCAAAGCCAAGTCCATCCAACTTTTTCACTGCAATAGTGTGATTAGTTTTGTCGAAAGCACCTGAAAGGTCGGTATAGATTACATCAGTTTGAAGAACGTCAGACGTGGTATCTGTCACATGTATTGTGAACGACAGAAGACTCGTAGATGTTGTACGTTTCGGCATAAATCCATGTTGAGTCTCGTAGGCGAACTGTTTGCAGTGATTGGTTCCACCACAACCATTTCAAATAGCTTGGGAACTTCCTTTTTATCGCCTTTTTCGTGAACTGGAATCATGAAGGCGGATTCCCAGAGGTCGATAAATACTCCGATTATTAATGACAAATGAATCAGATGACAAAATGGTTCTAGTTGTACCACGTTATTATCGACATTGATAGAATTCAAAGACTGATATGATTCCGCATAGAAAACCTGAGGCAGTGCCAGTTTCTCGTTGGAGAAAACGCTCCCGAACTTTTCTGAGAATAGTTGGCAAATCTTCTGTTTCTGCGTTAATTTTTGGCGCACAGTTTTGTTTGCTCGAAAAGCAGAGATCGAGGATCCTGCTGCTCTTGTCTATGACGTTAGATATATTGAAGCAAGACGACACAATCTCTAATCTATTGCTCAATCACACAATCTCTAATCTATTGCTCAACATAGCACTCAAAGGTGTAATGCGAAGATCTGATGTGCAAAGAAACGGAATCATCATCATGAGATCGCACATGCTTCTAGGCTTTGCGAACGACATAAACATTATTGGCGTTGATCGCAGAGTAGCGGAAGAGAAATTTGTGCGGAGGCTGCAAGAATCGGACTGACTATAAACTCTGACAAGGGTTCAAGAAGCTGGTAGAGAGCGAGGTATTCCGAACGGTGTTGATACCGAGGTGGAAATCGATGAGGTACGGGACGAAGTCGATGACGAATCAAGATATCGATGTAAGCCGCGTAATAAAAAAAAAACACTTGGCGGCTACGAATAGGACTTTCTATGGCTTGTATAGTCAGCTAGTCCTGTAGCATACAGATGCGTATAAATAAAACATAGCAGACCAGGGTGGGCTGAACATGTAGTGGGAATGCCGAATGTTAGATCAGCCAAAGATATTTTTAGTTGAGAACCTGGAAGAAGTTGTCGACTTCATGACACTTTCCGCACTCTCTAGCTGTGTGCAATAATGGGCGTTTAAGGAAACTGGCGGCCCAAGATCGAGTAACCCGAAAATCTAAAATATATTCCGTCATGATTCGGAGCACCAGCATTGTTCGGTCATAATGATGATAACGATAAAGAAAAGTAAAAAAATTACGAATATTTTAACATTTTATAAATCATGTCTATGGTTCAATTTGCCCAACGTACATTATACCAATCGTGTATTATCTCTATCGTACGAGCCACACATGCATACTCAATTTTACGAATCGATCAGGTACGGCGTTTTTTTCGCACATGTGGAATCTCACCCGAATATACCAATTTTTTTAAAATATTTATAAAAATTTGTGGATTTTTTTACGATAATAACTATTTCAGCGTATTTTGGAGACTTTTCTACCATTATTTAAAATATTGTAATCATATTTTGGTTTATTTACTAGTACTTAGCATGGATCTTTGAAAATGTGCGGCAAATTTGATGATTTGGCAAGCAATGTGTTGTTTCGAACCTGTGGCCCACATCCATGATGTAATTGCTAGGGTTCAACGAATTAGAAATGTGTGAAAATTAGAGTTTCCAGCTAAATTAACTAAATTAACCGTTCGAAAGTTGCGCAACCGACTAAGGTTTCGAAACGATTTCGCGACATTCAAAGGGTTACTCTCCACAGACCATGTGGAGTCGTATCGGATACGGATAAGGATGGTGGCAAGCATGCGTATACGTGGTCTGCGGAGGGTTAAGATAACCTGAAATAGATTTGGTAATATCTATTTCCATTCTCGTTATATTATAGTACCCGACGAAAACATATTATAAGTACAATCATTTTTCTGTACTATCGGGAAACAGCTTTAGTCCTTAGTTGAAAACAATTTTGGTAAAAACTATTTATTGTCAAACCCCATATTCTAATTTAGTTTTAGTATGGGAATCTATAACTAATTGAGTTACATGTTTCGTGCTCTTCACGCGCATCGAAAACATCTTTGGTTTGAACAATTTTCTCCTTAATAGAGAAAAAATAGTTTTTACCGAAATTGTTCTCAAATATTTCGATTTCATTAGTTCTCATCAGCTTAAAATGAGCTCTTTTTATTGCGGAACATCACGTTTGTCTCCGTTTTTTGAAGCTAGCGTCAATCCGACGTTAGCTTAATCCTGTCACTAAGTTATTGTCGGATTCTGATGAGACGAAGTCGAATCGCAATTTCCGTAACTAATTTAACAGGTTTATTATTTGACGTTTCATTTTTTAAGAGTTGGCCACCAATATCAAAACTAATTCTTAACATTGTACTATTCAATAGTTGTTAATAATAACTTATTGACTAACTACAGTTCTACCTACCGATACAAGAATGTCATTCCGTTTCCTGGACCATCCGAAATTATGCTCGCACACCACACACTATCGGTAAGGATAATGTTAAGCCATCTAACAGTGCGATTCTACAGCGAAGCAAAAATGTCTGTGTGATCTGCTGCCAATATTACGTTTCTGGTACGCATTCCAACGTTCTTGTTAACTCTCATATATGGTTATTGTTGTAGAAGAATTTTGTACTCAAACAAATTCTCGCTCCTCCACATACATACTGTACTAGAAAAAGCAACATAGCGCATACTACTTGGGTATTGCTCTTGTTAGCAATGTTGATCTTTTTCCGGTAGTGGTACACTGCTTTGCAGTAGTGAGTAGATTTTTCAAAAATACCAGAGCAACAGACAAAATTGAAACAAAGAAATCGAAACGAAATCAAAAGATATTTACGCAAACACACGATTCGTTTGCGGTTGTCTGTCACGAATCGCAATTTTGTTTGTTGTTCTCTTGTAGCTATGTAGTTTCATCCCTCTATTCGGGGGGGAAATGAATAAATTGTTCATGCGAACAGTCTCGAGAAAAAAAAAATCTAATCAAAAACAGGAGTTTTCAAACATCGAAGCAGTACTTGAGCAGCTCAATCATTTGATCTTATAACTTAGATCACAGATTTGAAGCAGTTGAGCAGGGAACTAAATCAATTGAAACAAGCAAAGCTAAATCAACGTGGCTAGGACTCAGCGCAGCCGGTGTAACTATAGAGTACAGATGTGCGACTTACGAAAACTAAGCATGATGAAGGTGTAGAATCGGGCAGGTTTTCCGTTTTGCGACGAAATTTGCTCGGGAGGAGTCTCAAGGTTGAAACGTTTAGCGCTTCGAAAATAACTGAAGTAAATGTCGTAGGAAACTCAAGCTAACAAACTGAATCTCAGCAAAAACGATGGAAGTATTATTTTTTTTTATTATTGTCAGTCTCAGTTCTGAAGAAGACTTCGTTCGCACGTTCGTTTTTTTTGCAGGAACGACAGATGTAGAAAATTGCTTCGAGATAGATAGTTTCAGATAGCAGCGGGCGAAAGGATGGAAGAAACTCATTCAAATTATACAAATCGCAGATAGAGCCAGAGTTAATAATAGATATGTAGTGTAGAAGAACAGGGAAGAAAAGACATACGAAAAAGTGATTGGTTTTCAGTTTCGGGTAGAGCAGAAGTAGATACACTGCAGGCTTCTTCATAACTGTCCTGATTTCAATCAAGATTTCCAGACGTCAAACTTATAAATGGCTGAAAATTCGAAATGTATCTAAGAGCGAACACAATATGTGGTATAATAAATTCATATGAGAAAAAAAAAACAAGATAACACACATAAAAATCGGAAAACTGAGAAGGCGAAAATAGTACAAACACAACAATTCGCTTATATGAGTATATATATAAAAACAAGAACGGAAATATCACAAATTAAATTTTGCAGGCGGGCAATGGGTCACGTCCTGTAGTGACAGTGTTTTAAATTACTTTGTTTTAGTATACAATATTTTTTTCAGCGTCATTCTTGTTTCTTTCGGTTACTTCGAACAATTGCATATCTTTGACACATGGATAGATAAACTCTTCTGTTCTGACAGAGTTGCTATTTGACACTTGTAACAATAATTATTGCTTTGCTTTCCAAACACAAACACAATACAATACAATATAGTTAAATGTCAATTAAATATTTTGATTTGGTTTCCACTAATGATAATGATGAACGAGGATAACAAATAAAGTCGAAACGAGAGCGTTCATCTGCTGCCACTGGAAACGTTCGCTCTGTAAATGGAGAGAGAACAAATCATATTGGTTGCTGATTGATTTTATTGAAATAATCTCGGTTATTGGCATTCTCACCTTTTATTGAAACACATCTGCGAATGAAACTGTTTTAACTGTAGTAGACATAAAAGATTGCATCAGCACCGTTACGGTTGATTCAGGCAGGCAGCTACACATATTTCACATTGTGCCATACCTTTTTGACTTATGGCCTTATATATTCTGCTTACAGCAAGGATCACATTCGACTAAAACGTACGCTTCCGTGGCACAATAAATTATAATAAATTAACTGTTTGTGAATTTCAAGGGAGCGTATGATTAAGTGAAACGAAACTAACTGTGACAGATAATACTCAAATATAGCTTTCTCGTAAACTTAATTAAAGTGATTCGTACCTCATTGGAAGAAACAAAACCAATGCTACCAGCAAAAGCAGAAGCCATAAATTGGAGGTAGCAGGTTATTTTGAAATAGCAGTAACTCTTCACGGATCCGAGGATTGGATTTTTGGAATTTAAAGACCTCATTTGGGATCGGACATGGAAACCAACTTTACCTTGTAATTTAGGTTTATTAAATTTAGATCCGCTATTCTGAATTTTATCATAATGGGTAACATTAATCTTCGACTTATAGACCAATACCCATATTGCATGGTTTTTTTTATCGTCACGAATAGTTCACCACCTTGAATTTTTAACCGTTAAATTGGAGTCCGAGGTAGCTGGGAAGCTTAATTTTCGTACCCTAGATAACTTTCTCAATCATAAATACCCATTCTGCATGGAATCATCTTAAAATGACCTTGAATTTAGCTCTGCCATCTAGAACTTTCAGGTAACGAAGGATATCAGTGCTCGCCCTCCGAATATCTTCCCGTACCAAAAATACTAAAGACATAGTTTTCTCCACTAAAATGTTTTTACTCTGGGAGCTAGCGTCAAGCCGGTGCTAGCTTAGTTCTGTCACTAGGTTAGTGTCGGATTTCGATAGGACGAAATTGAAACACAAATTCTCTAACTAATTTAAATAATTTAATACATTTAATTCGTTTGGTTCATTTAGCTCATTAATTTCATTTAATTCATTTAAGTCATATAATTGATTGGTATCATTGATTTAATCGATTTTATCGATTTCATTTTCTTTCATAGATATAATTTTCCTACATTAATTTAATTTTTCTTAATTGATTTCATTTTTCTTAATTGATTTTATTTTCCTTTTTTGATTTCATTTTCCCTTATTTCATTTATTTCCTTCTTTTTCTTTGTTTACTTCATTCTTTTATTTCCTTCATTCTTTTATTTCCTTCATTCTTTTGTTTCCTTTATTTCATTCATTTCCTTCATTCCCTTAATTTCCTTCATTTCTTTCATTTCTTTCATGTCCTACATTCCCTTCATTTTCTTCATTTCCTTCATTTCCTTCATTTCCATCATTTCCTTCATTTGCTTCATTTCCTTCATTGCCTTCATTTCCTTCATATCCTTCATATCCTTCATATCCTTCATATCCTTCATATCCTTCATTTCCTTCATTTACTTCATTCACTTCATTTCCGTCATTTCCTTCATTTCCTTCATTTCCTTCATTTCCTTCATTTCCTTCATTTCCTTCATTTCCTTCATTTTCTTCATTTCCTTCATTTCCTCCATTTCATTCATTTCCTTCATTTCCTTCAGTTCCTTCAGTTCCTTCATTTCCTTCATTTCCTTCATTTCCTTCATTTCCTTCATTTCCTTCATTTCCTTCATTTCCTTCATTTCCTTCATTTCCTTCATTTCCTTCATTTCCTTCATTTCCTTCATTTCCTTCATTCTTTTATTTCCTTTATTTCATTCATTTTCTTCATTCCCTTAATTTCCTTCATTTCCTTCATTTCTTTCATTTCCTTCATTTTTTTCATGTCCTACATTCCCTTCATTTTCTTCATTTCCTTCATTTCCTTCATTTCCATCATTTCCTTCATTTGCTTCATTTCCTTCATATCCTTCATATCCTTCATATCCTTCATTTCCTTCATTTCCTTCATTTCCTTCATTTCCTTCATTTACTTCATTCACTTCATTTCCTTCATTTCCTTCATTTCCTTCATTTCCTTCATTTCCTTCATTTCCTTCATTTCCTTCATTTTCTTCATTTCCTCCATTTCCTTCATTTCCTTCAGTTCCTTCAGTTCCTTCATTTCCTTCCTTTCTTTCATTTCCTTCATTTCCTTCATTTCCTTCATTTCTTTCATTTCCTTCATTTCCTTCATTTACTTCATTTACTTCATTTCCTTCATTTCCTTCATTTCCTTCATTTCCTTCATTTCCTTCATTTCCTTCATTTTTCTTCATTTCCTTCATTTCCATCATTTCCTTCATTTCCTTCATTTCCTTCATTTCCTTCATTTCCTTCATTTCCTTCATTTCCTTCATTTCCTTCATTTCCTTCATTTCCCTCATTTCCTTCATTTCCTTCATTTCCTTCATTTCCTTCATTTCCTTCATTTCCTTCATTTTCTTCATTTCCTACATTTCCTTCATTTCCTTCATTTCCTTCATTTCCTTCAGTTCCTTCAGTTCCTTCATTTCCTTCATTTCCTTCATTTCCTTCATTTCCTTCATTTCCTTCATTTCCTTCATTTCCTTCATTTTTCTTCATTTCATTCATTTCCTTCATTTCCTTCATTTCCTTCATTTCCTTCATTTCCTTCATTTCCTTCATTTCCTTCATTTGATTCATTTCCGTCATTTCCTTCATTTCCTTCATTTCCTACATTTCCTTCATTTCCTTCATTTCCTTCATATCCTTCATTTCCTTCATTTCCTTCATTTTCTTCATTTCCTTCATTTCCTTCATTTCCTTCATTTCCTTCATTTCCTTCATTTCCTTCATTTACTTCATTTCCTTCATTTCCTTCATTTCCTTCATTTCCTTCATTTCCTTCATTTCCTTCATTTCCTTCATTTCCTTCATTTCCTTCATTTCCTTCATTTCCTTCATTTCCTTCATTTCCTTCATTTCCTTCATTTCCTTCATTTCCTTCATTTCCTTCATTTCCTTCATTTCCTTCATTTCCTTCATTTCCTTCATTTCCTTCATTTCCTTCATTTCCTTCATTTCCTTCATTTCCTTCATTTCCTTCATTTCCTTCATTTCATTCGTTTCCTTCATTTAATTCATTTGATTCATTTGATTCATTTGATTCATTTGATTCATTTGATTCATTTGATTCATTTGATTAATTTGATTAATTTGATTAATTTGATTAATTTGATTAATTTGATTAATTTGATTAATTTGATTAATTTGATTAATTTGAATCATTTAATTCATTTGATTAGTTTGATTAATTTGATTAATTTGATTAATTTGATTAATTTGATCAATTTGATTAATTTGATTAATTTGATTAATTTGATTAATTTGATTAATTTGATTAATTTGATTAATTTGATCAACCTGATTAATCCGATTAATTTGATTAATTCGATTAATTTGATTAATGTGTTTATTTGATTAATTTGATTAATTTGATTAATTTGATTAATTTGATTAATTTGATTAATTTGATTAACTTGATTAACTTGATTAATTTGATTAATTTGATTATTTTGATTAATTTGATTAATTTGATTAATTTGATTAATTTGATTAATTTGATTAATTTGATTAATTTGATTGCTTTGAATAATTTGATTAATTTGATTAATATGATTAATTTGATTAATTTGAGTCATTAGAGTCATTTGATTCATTTCATAATTTGATTAATTTTCATTTGATTATTTTCATACCCTTTTTTCTATTATTTTATTTCGTTAGTTTTATTTGTTATTTTATTAGATTCCTGCTTGAGGACATATATTTTCTCATTGTGTCCAATAAAAAGGTGAATTGAAACCGTTTCGGTAATTCGATTTCTGTCTGTTTTCTATTGGACACGATCCATGAAACTCCTGAATAAAATTCGGAATGGTTGTTATACGACTATACTTTGTTATAAATCCTTTCTTCAATTTTTTTAACTTAACTTATTTTGTTACTTTTCATGATTTTATTTATTTATTTTATTAATGTCATTCATTTTGTTTATTTTTATTTATTTTGTTTATTTTATTCTGTTTTATTCATTTCATTCATTTAGTTCGTTGAACCTATTTTTAATTTCATTCGCTACACAAGTTTAATTAATTGGCTCAGATTATATTAATATTGTTCGCTTTGATAATTTTATAATTATTCATTTTAGTAATTCTATATATTTTTTCATATGATTTGCTTTGATCAGCTCATTTGTGGTATTGATTTTATGGATTTTTAATTTCATTTGTTTTACTTAGTTTATTCATTTCATTCATCTAATTTCTCATTCAACCAATTTATGCATCTTATTCATTCCATTTATTCATTTTTATTGCTTGTGTTTTATAATTTTATTTATACTACCTGTTTTAATATCTTAATAATTGCATTAGGATCATTTATTTTATTGCATTTGATTAATTTCAGTCATTAAATCCGTTTAATTCATTTTATTTTTTATATGCTACTTTCTTTATTTTATCCAGTGTCTTAAATTTATCTACATATATTAATTTAAATAATTTTATTCACTCCTCATCCCATTTACTGCGCTTCTTTTCATGTGGGACATCACGTTTGGTTGATGGTTTGCTCCGGAACACCGATTACGTCTTCAATCCAGTACTAAGTTAGTGTCAAATTATGATGAGGCGAAATCGAAACGCAAATTCTATAACTAATTCAATTTCATTCTGGTTATTAAATTATTCTGCCAGATTTATTCATTTTATTTAACTTGTTTATTTCCTTCTGTGTATAAACTAATTTCACATTTTTATAATTTTATATTTTGAATTGTTTAGTTTTTTTACATTTTATTATATTCATTTAATTCATCTTTTCAGTACTATTTATGTTATTTATAATATTTATTTTCCACATTTTATTGAAGTTTTCTTCAAACGGGATTGAAATTTGCATTCTGCCTCTATTTGAGTGCATACTTTGCATAAAATCTGTGAAATACTCAAGGGTGCCTCTACTCTGATTTTAATTGATTTGATTTTACGTAGGGCAAAAGCACAATTATTTCTTTTATTTTATTATATTATAGTTATATTTTTCAATAGTCTAAATCTCTTCATTCATTTTATTTTTTATTAGGCATTAAGTTTATTTTATTTGGCTTGTTGATTTCATTCATTTTGATTCATTTTAGCATTGCTTAAATTTTGTTCACATTATTATTTCAATTAGTTGTGTTTATATTATATATGCTTTAAATCATTTTATGCAAATGATTTATACGTTTGATTAATACTATTCATTTTATTCTTTTTACTCATTTTATTCATTTTAATAATTGTGTTCATCCTAATAATTTTATTACCCTAGTATTACATTTGATAATTATTTAATTATCTAAAATGATTTGTTGTTTTAGGCGTATTCAGAAGAGCTCAGTTTTATTCAGTACTACAGTAAGGGAATGTAGCTGGGACGGGTTTGTTTAGAAGCCGATATCTTGTTTCCATGACAATATTTTTTAGCTTGTAGTACACCATTTTGTAGATATATTATTATGTCTGCGTTTGTTTAGTTGCAATTTTAAATAAGTATAAGGATAAATTTTCTGCATGACGGCAAAATGGCCAAAAAAATGTGTTGTATAGGTTGGGACACTTCAATAATTAAGTAAATAATTAAAGACAATTTAAACGTTAATGCATTATATTTATTGTTTGGTTAATATTTATTTAGAATAAGAATAAGTAACTGAAAGACTCATTTACTTCCATTTGGCAATGTTAATCGGACTCACAGTTATTACATGTAAAACTTGTACGCAATCTTGTACGCATGCGTGACTGCATGTTGGCCCAATGTGTACGACAGGCTTGTTCTAACCTATTTTTCGAAGTTGCAAAACCCTGATCGGTAATAACATTTTAATTACTTCTTAACACTTTAAAATTATTTACGTTGCAATTTCGATGAAAAAGATTCAATTTAAGATGGCCCAAAAATCAGCACAACAAAAGATTTTTCGTTTTTCGACACTGCTGCTGTGAGTAGAATGAACTATAACTTCAACTTGGCATAAAAAGTGAGCTACGACCGAGTCCAGTATGTGCTAAAAATAACAGATGGCAGCACTGCATAGGAACGAAAATTAGGTTTTACACCAACCGATATAACCCCACAAAATGAGCCGGATGAACTTCGTTTGACAATTCTCGGTGGTTTGTTTACAAGGAAGTTACGTGAGCTCGAATGTAACAGATGAGCACCCGTTGCACTCGCATTCACGCAACTGGCAAGGTAAACAAAACACCGAGAATTGTCAAACATGAACTTCATTTATCATGAGTTCACTAGTGTCGTCATCTTGTAGAACTCAATATCGAGCTGTCCCAAACTATACAGCGACCCAACCTATACGACAATCCCTTAGTGTTTCATAACTAACTTGTGATGAGAAACTATGCATGTCTCTGCAGAACGGTTTTTAGATTATTGAAAACGGTGGTACTTATTTAAATCCTTTGAAAACAAATTGATTTAATGTTTTGGTCTGAAAAGTTTTGGAATTGATGTTCTTCAACATGGGAGGGATACACATGAATAAACATCCGCTATGATTTTTGTTATTTTTGTACATGTTGAACCAGCTTAAATGGTGGCGAAGATTAACTCAAATTTCAGAACGAATTTACAATAAACTGAGAGGTTGGTGATTGCGCTGTTAATTTGACAATCTGCATTGCTGATTTCCGGCAAAGTAAATCTGTCAAATGGATTCAATACAAATTGCTGAACTTCCGGCATCTTAGATTACTGAAACTTTCAGCTGATGAAAATTTAGCAGAATTTTGCTAACTTCCGGAGAAAAAAAATTTGGTGTGCCGTAAGTTAGCATTGGACATTTTCATAAGCATTACTTTACTCCTTCGAAAAAGTTCTGGAACGAATCCGCCTTTGTCTGATGATTGATTAAATTCAAATGAAACGATTGCCCATAGAGCTGGTAATATGTTAACAGAAGATCTAGGATCCCGCTCGAAGTCTACTTGAACTGGTTTGAAATGCTGTTTTTGCCACTAGAGCATTGTTGGCAGTTAGATTGAGTTCAATGTTCAAGCAGATCCGATAAAATTTAAAGCAGACATTTCCAGTACCAAGCAATGAAGTTCGATGTCCGAGTTTGTTGCGAACGTATATTTTCGATTCAGCCATCGCTTAGATATGCATAAATTATATAAACGTGAATATTGATTATCGCAATTAAAAAAAGAATCACTTTTAACTGTGGTGCAAAGCATATTCCATTTGCATGCCGCCCCATGGTTGGAACTACTCAAAAACCACCTCCCCCTGTATGCTATTGTTTTCAGTTGTATATGTCAACCCTACAACTATAGGGCGTAAATACACTGCACGATAATTCACCTTCTCCAATCGTGACACGATGAACGCTCTCGTCTGTCGGCTCCCGAATAATGGAAAATATATCGGCTATAAAAGAAAAAGAGAAAGAAATTCTGCGGAATAAAAAGTGAGCGCCAACGCAAAGTTCATGAAAAATCAAAAAACGGAAATATCACGATTAACAAACACCTTTCACTTGGTAGTCTGACGCAGCACATCTTACGAACTATAGAGGTTTCTACTATACTTTGTACATAGGCAGTTTAGCGTGCGCTGGAATTGTTCGCAGTATGTATTGTGCGCTGGCTTTTTGTTGCCTGGTTTTTTCTTCCAGCGCTATTTTTACAAAGCATTTGCCATTGTTGTCTTCGCTGATGGTTAAAGTAATTTGCCCGTTCAAACTCACAAATCAAGCAGTTAAAAGAGGTTATGTATAGTTAGGTAGGTATGTTATCACAAAAAGCCTACTGCCTAGAAGTTGTTTGTCATTTCGCTAATGCTGGTCACGCGCTTCCATTATTCATACACGGGGACAACCAAAAGGCAAAAATAAAAAAAAAAGATTGTGAAACTGACAGTAACAAAAATAACCGAACTTAAATAGGTAATCGATTTTTGGGTACGATTTGTTTCTGAGAAGATCTCCGAAGATGATACGTCACTGCCACATTTAGATTACAAGAAAACGCAAAAGGCGGAACGTAACTTTTTTAATTTCGGGGGAAAAGGGTTGTAATGAAAACATTCTTACGATATATCGATATATGTACTGTCGTGCATGCACACAACCGAAGTATTCAGGGTTGTGAGACGCAAACCAAGTAGCAATAAAAAATAATAAAAAAGAAAACGGAAGGAAATTGAAACGATTTTTCATCCGATGTGATCGAAACGTTGCCTTAGTGTGTTTTTGTTTTGCGTTCGGTTTACGGTCGAAATTGTTCGACCCGAACTAAGGGAAGGACTATTTTCCGCAACTGAAAATTTATTTTTATTGCTTTAGCTTCGTTTCGGTCATGTGATTAAAAGCGTCTCAAAACAACATTCAACAGTTAGGAATTTTGTCGACCGGTCGATTTCAACTGAAGGTTGAATTAAAACAAAAACTAATATACAAAGCGTATACACTTTCGGTTATATATATGGCAATACAGTATGAAAAATAGCATATCGCATTATGCAGTTATTTTCCGAGTACAATATACACTTGACATAAACAACAGACAGAAAGTTATAGTATTTTACGATGTGAGTGGGTTTCAGTTGTTTGTGCATGGACTCTCGCTCCGCAGCAGGGGCCGTAACGGTTGCTTCATGTAGCATTTTCCAAAGCACCCCTTCTCAAAAGTTTCAGCTGTTGCGGAAATGAGAAAGCTTTTCGAGTCCACTCACAAAACTTGACCCTCAACCCACGGCTCCCCATGCTGGTTAGTAGCGTATTCTTTTGAGTAATAGCTTCGCTTTTTTTATTTATTCGGGAGTAACAAATCATTGTGGATTATTAGTATTTGAAGGCTGTTAAGTACCATTAGAACTTCCGACACCGAACTGATACTCAGCACATACATTGTAACACCAACCTCCACCGGGGGACCTGGAATCAGAGTTTGCAATTCGATATGAATAGAGTTGTTCGTATTCTGTTGTTGGTTGGTTTAGTTGGGTTGATTTGTACGATCCACCGCATTAGGGGGTTCAGGGAACGGGAAAAGTGTATCTGTCTTATGTCTCTCTTTGTTCTAAAGCGCCATCAAATTGGTTATCTTGCTTTTCTGTTGTATTTGAAATCCTATATGCACTGGGCTCGTCTCTATGTGTCATCGTTATGTGGCTCAGCTAACCGATCTAATATTTTGATAGAAATTAAATAATGGAACTAAAACGAAATGATTGCATGTAACGTTCTAGGTTCTCGCAATGTTTGTATCCATGAAAACCAAATCAATATGTAGTTTTTTTTTCTATAACATGACGAGCTTAAACTTGTAGAGGGATCCGAAAACCGCGGAAATCTATGTTTTGTTTCCTATAATTGTCTAAAATCGGGTTCTGCTTGTTTGTTGTAATCCTGTAAGCTTCAGTTACTTCAGGTCAGATTGCCTTTTGTGGACCTAACATCCAGCGTGGAATACAAATTTGGCCGAAGCTCAATCCGACGTAGTTTTCTTTATACACTATACAGGTTAGTTCAAATTGAATTTTTAGAAAGTAAGCTAAAACAAATTTACAAAATTGGAAGATAAAGGATAATAGTAGTATAGAAAACTAACTTTTTTTACAAGCGCTTCTTGTGTCCCCATCGCCTGCTTTAGTTTCGATTGTAAGTTTATATTCATTTAATTGTTAAACAAAATTATACAACAACAAAATTAAAACGTGTGGACGGTATATAAATAATTGTACAAAATGCAAAAGATAGTGAAAAATGATGGCAAAATTGCTCCTAGTTTCGAAAAATGTTTAAATATCATCCAAAAGCAAATCAAAATAACAACGAAACAAAACAGAAAATGTATTTGTTCACTCTATAAACGAATATTAAATAGTTAAAGAAGCGAGTTGTAAATGCGTATTGAAAAGACCTTGATTACTATTAGCAGTGGACTTACTTGCTGGATTTTAGTGCGGATATTTCATATACCACCAGCAGAATGTTTGTTGTGCAGCTGCTGATACTGTTATTCTGACACAGTCCTAACATTAGATAGAAATCAAGGGTTAAACGTACGTACTGAGCTGGGCTCAATCTGGGTCTAGAGCGGTTAGCTGCAATGTTTCCATTCGGGCTTAGAGTGGCGAGTGTCAGTGGAGATGGAAGCCAATCGAAAAGTTTCCGTAAGTATTGAAATATATACGAAGGGTGTAGTTTGTTTAGATCTCTTGGGGATCCACATGAATGCCCTACACTACAAGTAATTAGTTTTTAAATTTTGATGTAGTGTCTTTTTAGATAGAGATAGACAGAGATAAAGTAATCGTATGAACATTATTGCGTGCATGACGAGCTAGAATAGGGAAAATGTTTTCAGAATTTAATAGATACAATTTCGACAATGGAAAATGTCCTTGAGTTTAGATCTTGCGAAGTTTACGTAAACTGAAAGAAACTTACTGAAAACGGTTAATGCTCTAGAAACTTCATAGAGCCTTTTAATAAATACGGATGCTCTTGGAATCCGGACACTTTTGAGATTTTTTTAACCTCAGAAAAATCTCATCGACCTCGGCTGGGATTGAACCCAGACCAATTCGGGTGAGTGACGGTCACGCTCACCGCTCAACCACCGGCGCCGTCCCAGTTTTTCTGTCACAACATCCATGTCATGAGTATGCGTACTAGCTACACTCTAAAAGTGTACATAGACCATGAAAGTGCAGCTCTGTGTGTATGTTGCATGCAATTCATTTTGCGTTTATTGTAATACTTTCTAGAGATGTGGAATTATTATGGACAACGATACAGATGCTTTGATGTGCGAGAACAGTTTGTCATTCGAACCGGATCGTCGGTGTAAGTTTTCGGAAATGTATCGGGTCGCGGCGGTCATGAAAAAAAAGATCAGTACTGAAGAAATGAAACGTCCGTAATTGCTACTCACAGTCGGTTTACGAAAAGAAACCGATATTGGTAACGACACGCGTCATCCTTCGGGGATTCAAAAAAACACCGAAAAGTAATGTACGGTACACAGAAAAACAATTAAGTTAATAGTTGACTTGAACATAGTATCGTGAAAAGTACTGAAAATCAGTACATTACATTCCGATCCACAGAACTAACAAGTGTTACCACAGGAAAAAATTATTACCTCATCAGGTTGTGATCTGTCACGGAAAATTGAGCTCACCTTTCTATGTGACCCCAACGCACAGAGGAGTAACTAGAACAAATTCTTGGCCAATAACCAAAAAAATTTTTTTTTTGATTTTTTATTTAGTTATATTTTTTTAGATACTTGAAAGCATACTGTATATTGTGACAAAATAAAGAGTATGCCAAAAATTGCTAAAGATTTTTTGCATGGATGCAAAATGGTGATATTTTAAGGGTTTTTAATAATTTTTTATTATATATCCAGCAAAATGGCTTTCAAATGATGATCACTGTATTAAATAAGACAATATTATAACAAAGGTAATAGAACACAACTATTTGTATAACCTTCGCTTAAAAATAACCGAAAATAGTAGTGTTGCTGTTTGTTGGACCAGCTTTAAAAACACCTTTTCGAACAAGTTATTCCAAATTTGTATGATAAAAAAGTTACATTATACGGCAAGATCCGGAAAAGTTGCTGAAACAACATTACAAAACAAGATTCCGGCTATTCAAAAAACATTCAATCTCTTCCGATCTTTTCCGATCCACAAATTCCAAGCGCTTTGAAATATTGATATTTTTACTAATTTGAGGTACGCCAAAATGCTGTAGGGTCAAAAACTATGTTTGGCAAAATGAATCTTTATGAATATGTGCACAGGTATCCCTTTTCTTATTCCTTTTCCACTGACCAACTGTTCATGCAGCGGAAAAAAACAAATGTATTCACAAAGATCACCTCGAAAATACTAGTATTCGGGAGGATCTAGAAAATTGACCCCTGCACTGGTAAGTGGATAGATGCCAAATAGTCCCAAAAACCAGTTATTTTCTATTTGTAGTTCATATTAAGGCATAATAATAGCAATAGCCGCAATAAATAGTTTTGGCCAAGATTCGACCCCAGTTACTCCTCTGTGCAACGTCTTGGCCATATATAACGAATAGGGTGTCCCAAAATGACATCATGTTAAAAAAGTCATCGGGCTCACTTCTTAAATGAAAGGTTAGGGTATTATGACCACTTTCTTCTTCGGAGTGAATTTGCTAAAATGCTCCCTACTGGTGGCAAAATTTTAATCTTTTGAAAAATGGGCCGATTTTAGGTAAAATTTCAAATGCATGCCTCTAGAAGTGCTCCTGAACGACCTTAGATTTTTTTCAGCATTTTTTTTATTTTCTGAAGGTCCTAATGGAGAAGTTTGGTTAGTTATATTGTACAAATTTTGAATTATAAGAGCGGCAGAGCCATTAAAACTTAGTAAAAAGCGAAATTTTTGGTGTTTTTCAGTAGTTTTTCTTCAAAACTGGGTATCTACAAAATTTTAAAAGTATAGAAAACATATTATATAGTTGAGCGGAATAAAGGGGCGTAATTTTGCTGAATAAAGTGTATAGCTACTGCTAATGGGGTATGAGTTATTTAAGTTTTTGTTAAATAACCTTTTGACATTTTATGATATTCATCAAAAATAACACTGTTCAACAAAATAAAACAACTTAAGTGTGCTTAGTCCGCATATTATTTTTCGGAAAATAGAATAAAAATGATGAAAAATGGCGTTTTTCTCTTGTCTCTAGTACATCAGAATCGGTTTTTATGAGCATTTGACGATTTTTGTTTTTAAATATTTTGTACTAATAGCACCCTAGCGGTTTTGAAAATCACTAAAATCAAACCAAATATGTCGAGTTAATGGCAAGCTATGGCGTAAATTTGAAGGCTGAATTGGTTGGCGTATTCACATTTTATATATAAGGTCATATTTCTATGTTAGGAACTTTAAAGTGGAGAAAAATGCAGAAGAGTGAGGTGAGTGTTGAAAAACTGATATTTACTGTTTAGATCACATAATTCTGAAATAGTCAAATTTGGGGCAAATATCCTCGAAAAAGTTTTACAACAGAATACAGCGCATCTTCTAACACAATTATTTTGTTGAAGATTCCTCCTAGAAGTAATTATGGAGAATTGACTTTTCAAAAAATAATTAGAGACTTGGCATCATTAGCAAAGTTATCATTATTTTTATAATTTAAGTTACAAAAAAATCATAACATGCTCATTATACCTCGTCCTGACATACTTAAGGCGTACAGAAATTGCCTTTTTCCATCATTTTCGTTCTATTTTTCGAAAAACAATGTGTGGTCAAAGCACATTTAAACTGATTTACTTTTTGGAACAGCATTATTTTTGATGAATTGCTAAAAATGTCAAAGATTTTTTAACAAAAACTTAAATAACTCATACCCCATTAGCCGTAGCTATACACTTTCCTCAGCAAAATTACGCTTTTTTATTCGGCTCAACTATATAGAGTGTTTTCTATACTTTTAAAATTTTGTGGATGGCTAGTTTTGAAGAAAAAATACTGAAATGCACCAATAATTTCACTTATTACTAAGTTTTAATGGCTCTGCCGCTCTTTTAATTCAAAATTTGTGCAAACTAACTAACCAAACTTCTCCATTTGTATCTCCAGAAAAATAAAAAATGCTCAAAAAAATCTATGACAGTGCAGGTCCACTTCAACAGGCATAAATTTGAAATTTTATCAAAAATCGGCCTTCAAAAAATCAAAATTCGCCACCAGTAGGAAGCGTTTTAGCAAGATGACTTTTAACATGATGTCATTTTGGGACACCCTAGTGGCACGACGAGTGAAAAAACCCCAAAAATCAATATCTTGTAATTCTTTTGCAGATATTTATTTTATTTTTCTCTCAGTTTGAATAAAAATATCTCAAAATTTTACTATAATCGGATGAAAAATGAATTTTTAACATGTCGTTGAAGCAAGTGATGCTTTAACATGTCGTTGAAGCAAGTGATTTCTGTTCAATTCAATTCATTAGATTTTTTAGTACCTTAGAGATTCAAATGGCGATATCTCAAGAACTACACAGCCGATTGAAGCAATGTTAATTTCACTGGAAAGAAGAATGAATATGCTAAACTATGGGTGGGAGATTTTTGTACAAAACTGATTTACGTTTGTTCTGCATCAAAAAAATCCAATTAAAAAGTTTTGAATCATATCAGTAATTTATCTTTATACGTCTTCCAATTTTTGAGATGGTCTTCCATGGGTCACTTATCATGAATCTGACTCAAAATTTATTGTAGTTTCAAGATATATAGGGCTCATCTTGCGCATTTTTGCGTCGAAGTTGGTATATCTATGTTTTTGAAAATACTCATATGGAGACGCCTTGTAGCTCATAAATCTCCTTACAAATTAATTGCCTAAACAACATCATACATACTTATAATTTAGTGATTTTTACTAGTTTTGTCAACCATTTCTGCTGTCCGATGAGATTGGCTGCTATGATTAATGTTTATATTAACCCTTTAACGACCAACGCATTCAAATGGGTTTATATGAAATTAGTTGAAAAATGAAATATGGAATATCAAAACTGATAGCAGAAATGGATTCAGCGACCCAAAAGATAAAACCCCAAGTTTTAGCCACATAGACCAATTTTTATAATTTTGTCACAACTTGCGTCAACAACTTGCGTCAACTGTGCGTCAACCAGAAAATGTTTCATGTAGGAGTACCTGGAAAATGCCAGCTACCTTTATTGAAATAGTACGATTGTTTCGTGCTGTTTTAGCCGGATTTAGCATCATGCTATTACAGAAAAAACTCATAAAAAGGTATGCTTCCAACAACGTGTAGGTAGTGCTCAAAGACAAGAATCCTTCCAAAGGGACCAGATCACCACCGAATCGAGGAATATTGAACCATAGTCACGTGGGACCTGAAGAAGGCCTTAAAATATTGAAAGCGAGAGGCAGATTAAGGCAAACTGGTGGACGAGGTTGCTGTACAAAATCTGATGGCCGGTCAACCAGGATCTAAGCTGATTTTTTTTTAGATTTTTTCTAATTCAATTCCAAAAAGGGAAATTTGATTTTTTGAATAAAACATTTCTCAATTCACATTCATTCGAGTTTGACCAAATTTTGACTGTAAGACCCTTGATCTACGGTATTTGCAAAACTTGACAGTGAAACTCGTAACCAACGGCCGTCTGTCTGTAAATCTGTAAATCCGCTTTCAATTTGCCTTCAATACGTCATTAATTCATTTTTGATGCACCGTTAAGTCACCTAAATTCACTGGCGATCCTCTTCAACACATCAGCTACCCTCTTTAACCATGTCGATATTTCAAACTTTTTTAAATATTGCTATATTTAATTTGCACTGTCGCATAAATCCACACTTTTCAATAGGAAGCTGAAAACACTTCGTTACGCAGAAAAACTATCTCATAGATAGATCAGAAACAAAAATTTGCATGGTTTTTTGTTGTGTTTAAATCCGCTATAATTTTCATAAAACCTGTTTTTGATCGTTGTAGCGAATCTTTGTTTTACTAAATATTGAATAATGTTATAAATTTTCATGAATTTCAAACACTTTTTAAAAGTTTTTTGAGCGAAGTTTTATGGATAATCTATTTCCCTTATCGATTATTTCTGAAATTTTCACCTTGCAGACCTACCAGGGCCGCCGAGGGCTAGCATAGCGTAATTGATTATAAATGAATTACCAAGTATGCAGCTCACCTGGGTTCGACCCGCATAAAATGTTTGAAATTTTTCTAAACCGAAAAAGAAGTTAAAACCTCTTTACCTCAGCCAAAAAAAACCTATAAGAGGCTTTCGTACAAAACACCAAGATCTAAACTTCAGGAAATTTTGATGAATTTTAATCAATTTCATCTCTCTTCGAGCCTAATCAGATAATCAGAAAGGCATGTATATCGTAGAGTACCCCGAAAAACAATAAGATCGCAAATTTTTCAAATTTGAAAAGAACCGCTGCAAAACAAACCTTTAGAAGTAACTTATCACACTTGTCCAAGCCCGATAGAAGTGCTTTCCCCAAACTGGCAACTAGTTGTAAAACGATCCCCCATAAACGACAGGTTGACACGTTCCAAGCAAGCCAATAAAAAGAGCCACTAAAATCGGCTAGCACTGTCTTCGCGCAACTATTAACAGGGCAGTTTTCACCGACACCGAAAGCTTTTAATTTATAGTGTGGTAGCGTGGTACCTATCCCCAAAAGTACATCGAAATCACCATCGCTCAGAAGTTCAGGTGTTGCCGATGTTGTTCCAATTTTTGCAGTACCGTCGCGCCCAGAAAACCCAGAAGAGCCCAGCTGCAGTCGTAGTAGAAGTAGCGGTTGAAACCGGTGAAATTTGTGGGACGTCGACCACTTTGACAAGAAGACGGAAAAGTTTATGTTGTTGGTGATGATGATGATGATGATGATGATGATAGTTGGTTTTACTTGGCTCTGGCTGTCAGAGTGGACCTCATCGCCGCACTTTCGATCTGTTCATCGCGTACAGTCGTAGGGGCATTGGAGCAGCAAGCAACCTGAGTTCTGGGAGAGAGCTCGGTTGTCTTGGTTAGAGTTAGAGATGAGATGAGCATTTTTCGTTCCCCTGGTTTGCCCAGGTGGGTGGCATTTGTTTTGTGGCATGTTTCACATTTCATTTTCAATCATATCATTTCATTTCCGTCGCCCCCCTGTTCGGTGTCCATTTTCGTTCTCTATATCTACTCCAGACCAGGCGAAGGAAGGCGCTGGGTATCAAGAGCGATTGAACGAGCAAAGGAGTTGCGGATGATTTTCCGCACTAACCTTTTTTTGCTGTATGATATACCTAACCTATATATAGTGAACGAGCTATCCACTGCACCTTCTAAGTCATCACCCTACCGTGGGGGCTGGATGTGGCAAGAAACGACAGGATAGGATGGATGGCACTAGGATGGAATTCTGTGTTGTCCAGTGTGTACGACGGGCGGTTGTGCTGGGTGGGGTGGTGCACTTTTCCGTTCCAGCTAAGGGAATTGGAAACGTGCGAGTGTGTTTATTGCATGGTTTTCCACCTGAAGCGAACCGCCCACTGATTGGATTGAGATGTTGGTGTATTTTTCGGTTGCATTTTAAGTGGTTGGTCAGAGGGAAATTATTTTTGGAGTTAACTGAACTGTAGAATCACATCACTGGGACAAGGAAGAACGTCCAGGAAATATATACAGTGGGAGTTTGTGAGAATCTGATTTCAATCCTCTGGTAGCATTTCAAAAGTGGTATAAACTTTATGAATGTGGAAACTGGGACAGAAGCAGTTGTTGGTTCCAGTAGAAGACGATATAGTTATTTGCCTACAACATCACGCTAACCAATCATATACACTGCACACTTGTTGCCGTAGGCAAGTTGGAAATCGTTACGCTAAGTCGACTGACGTGACAAATTAGAGGAAGAAAACTGAAATGTGACTCGCTGCTAGTGACGCAACTTTTGCTACTTTGAATTGCGGTCTAGGTGTCTTAGAAAAGTGTGCTGAAAGCTGTGTTGGAGATAAAGTTTCTTTCCGGGACAGTGCTTGATAGTTTGTGAATGTTGGCGGGTATGTGGGTGTGTGTGTGTGTGTGTTTGTGTGAGGGAGTTGAAAAGAGGTTAAATTGTAGTTTAAGGTATGAGTGATAAAAATTTCTCGCCCTTCTCTGTGAAAGGACTTGTGTCAGATTCTGGAGAGGTTTGTGTTCAGCGGACAACGATACAGGGTTGTATGGAAATGAAATGTACCCAATTGGTTTCGTTGTATTCTAAATTAGTTGAAATATTATTCAATACTAGTTTTGAGTCAGGTTTTGGAAAATTTTATTCGGTTACAAGTACGCACACACTCAAACAAAATTGTTAGAAGATATACAATTGTGAGGCACGGATTCATACGTTCACTTGAAACAAAAACATTAGATGGCGTGGTATCTATAAACAACATACTTATTCATTCGAGATTTTCGGTGACAATGATGCAAATGATACTAATATAGATTTGGAACCACTAGTGTTCAACGGATATTTGACAATTGGGTGAAGTTGATTTCAAAGGAATGACAATATGCCTAGTATTATTATTTTGTTTTTTTTACTGTGTACTATTTAACATAAAATCGTTGTAGTTTTTCGGGTATCAAAACGTACAAAACCTAAAGTAATAATTAAGCTAACTATAACTAAACTAAACCATCAACGTAAAATGATAAGGTTTACTTCATAAGAAACGAAAGTTTTTAAATATTATCATAAAAAAAGAAGAACAGGTACGTAGTCATAGTAGTTGTACCATTTTCACTTCAGACAGCGAACTGATAGACAGCACATACATGGTGACTCCCACTTCAACCGGCGGTCCTGAAACACGGATAACGTGGCAGAAGACACGTGTCATATTATAGTTATTTGCTTACATCGAAGTGTGATATGTGAATGTATAGAAAATGGTTAAATATAAGATGTTTGTTTTTGATTTGCACTTCATAGTCCTTCACTCTGTTTACTGAAGCTCTCTCTCTCTCTTGTGTACTTTTCCGAAGGTATTTTTTTAGTTCCTTTGTAAGAAAGCTATTAATAATCATTTACCCTGATCGGTGTAGCTACTCAAGTTTTTTTTATGGGAGCTTATATCTAAATACACACTTATTTAATTTATCTTTGTATTTTCGCTTTGACTTCTTTTATTAAAACCGCTTGATTAAGTAAAACTTATATTTCCTATTAGTTATTTTTCTGATTCTGTGAATAATACTATAGATATAGTTAGATACAATCCAGAAAAGTATGTTTCGTTAATGTTTCATAAAGCATATTGTTTTCGAAATATTTCTATTGAGACCAAAATGATACAAATAAGAAGAAAAAGATCACTGTTACTTTGCTGGTAGTGGTACCAGTGAGATTAGATTGGGTCAGACAAATAGTTTCGAGTTGTGGGTTTGGGAATTGTGACATTGCCAAAAAACTTTGCTGAAGACACAAAGACTTCATCTTTAATATCTTCAACATTATTGGTTATTGTTTATGGATAACCCATGAAAAGCCAACTCATCAATACAACTTTTGAAAAAAAACCATCCTGACAAGTTCGGTATGTTCCGTAAAAGGATTTAAATTATCAAAATGGATAACTCTCTATATTACACCATTGGCTGATCTCGTGCATTTTCTTCAAAAGTGATTTCGGGAAACTTATCGAAAACAGTAAGTTCTGTCATTTTCTCCTATGACTTTAGTGATTAATCTTCTTAAAAGCGAGATTTAAAAAGAATGTTTTTGGTAGTAGTTTGGTTTTTACTAGTCTTTGGAAAAAATGTTGAGATTGCTTTCGCGAATATCTTTACTGACCACACAAAGTATTTTCTATAAACGCTTTACAAGTTATATTTGGATGACCCTCGAAAACATTTTTTATTAAATATCTTTTCTATAGTCATTCCCACGAGTTTTATATATTCTATGACGTTCTTCCAATCGTTAAAATACATAATTTTTATTTACGCATAATTTCTCGATATCGCGAGTGTTTTTAAGATATAGGACATTTTTTGAAAAACAATAGTTTCTTCAAGTCATCTATAACTCTACAGAAGACAACTATAGATAATTGAGAAGCTGACAGCAAGAGTGAGTTAAAATTTTATGTGGGTTAAAATATTCTGTAAGATCAGGAACGGTATATTTTTCACAACCTCGCGCAAAAGTAGGTCAAATATTAATCAGCGTAAAAAGGTTGGACAAAATTTCCAGAGCAAGAAAGGTATAGAATATCAACCCATTTATGCGCTAAAAATACTACATAGGTTCACAACAGACGTTAAGATTATTTCTTATTCGGACTTGTTGGTGATAAAATTTTAGTAAATTTTTTGACGCCCTAGAAATCGTGAGATATAAAATACGTATAGGTCAGTAGCTAGCGGAAATTGTTGATCGATGAAATGTGAAAGCCAAGATTGCGACTTCCGGTTACCACATCAATATGGATGTCAATTGAAATGGCGCGGTCAGCAGATGTCGAAAATTTATAATTAGCTCCATTTTGAAATCCAAAATCTCCGGTTACCAAAAAATAGTGAGAATTATCATCAATATGGATGTCATTTGAAAAGAAGGTATTCAGTAGACATCGAAAATTGATGACTAGTGCCATTTTTACATACAAGATGGTGGCTTTCGGTTACCCCTAAATAGTGAGAACCATCATCAATATAAATTTCTTATCTTATCAAACGACACCCATGTTGATTTTCTCTATTTAGTGAGAACCGGTAATAGCGTTTAAAAATGGTCATCAATTTTAGTTGTCTACAAACCACCCGTTTCAAATGACATTCATATTGATGCAGGTTCTCTCTGTTTTCTGGTAACCGAAAGTCGCCGTTTGGATTATAAAATGGCGTTAATCATCCATTTCAGATGTCTGCTGACCACCCCTTTTCAAATCACAAATTTAATAATTTCTGAAACCATTCTTGGGATAAAAATGGAAAATTTCTCCTCTCAGGTATATCTTCATAACCCATTTTTGCGTTAAGGTTTTATATTCCATTGCTGCTCTTACTGCTATTTAAACCGGTTTTGCTCTTAATAAAACGTGATCCGTTTTTGCTCGCAAAAGAATTTTTAACTCACTGCTGCACTCAGGCTCTAAATTGAAATCCACTGAGTTTTATAGAGGTGATGTAGCACTTATAATTGCAACTAGAGCCGGCTACCTGGTTTTATCCGTTCAAAAGTTATGACACTTTCGCCAATCTTATCAAAAATTACCCAATAACTTCTAAGTCGCAAGATATCTTCTGGAAACATACGAATCTTGACAAGATAAATTTCTTTCCGGAACATGCTGAAGATTTGTCTACGATATTTAAGAAGATATTTTATAACCAGTTCAAGGGGTCATCTACTAAAACGGTCTATAACTGCGAGTTTGTTATAAATAGAGACTTTTGGTCAGTAACGATGTTCGCAAAAACAAGTTCATTGGCATTTCTGAAGACTTCGTCTTATTTTTCGCACTTTGAAATAATTTGTAATAAATATCTCACTATAACTTTTTTCCATGATCTTTCAGAAGTTCAAAGTGTTCTGCGAAACTGTCACAATTAATGAAAAGCAAATATTTGACGACCAAAGAAACATAATATGTTGAACAGTTTTTGGGATATTTAAGTTTTTGTTCGCAAAACGGCCTACTTGGCACTTCAACAACTTCAACGTGTAAAAAACGGGCAGACCACTCAGTATGCTTTTGAAAGTAAAAGAAAAATGCTGCAAGATCTTGACACCTGAAAGCAGTGAATCAGTGATATATATCAGTGATGTTCAGATATAAAAGGATAATATAAGGCCCCAAATGGCTACCTTGTGGTACAACGGATGTAACGTCCTAAAACGAAATTTTAGTATTCCCAATTTTAACAGACATTGTACGGCCGACAAATCAGATGTGATTAATTATAAAGGCTGTCGAAGGGTCGGTGTATACTACATCTACCTGAAATTGATCCTGTAGTAAACGAACTATGGACGACTAGATTTGTGCAAGTAGATCGCTTGGGTGGTGGTGGTGTTTAGTTTCTGCGATTTAGTTGGAACAACAATATGTCAAAAACTCTAGAACGATTAGCTTAAATAATTTCGAGGGGTGCAAGCGATTTCCCGTAAATTTGGAGCAGCGCTTTTAGATCTTTTTTATACAATGAGAAACATAAGGCGACTTCCAAATAGTATATAACAGTCTGGAGTTCAATGACACATTTAAAATATTAAACAGAGGCAGGCAGCGCGCTTACTTTTTTTTTGTTTGTGTCATGTGAGCCATAGTTCCGCTTTATTTAAAAGTTGAGAAACAATCTGTTTTTGGATAATTCATAAAAATAACACGCTAAATCTTTGTTCACACAAATTGTAGCTGTTGTCTTTGTAACAGGAGTGCCCCCTACAATTACATAAACATTCAAGTGCCAAAACTTGTTTTCGATTCCCATTCAGAGATGTGTTATTAATTAATTAAAAAAATTCTTTTCCACCCTTTAATCTGTGAATAAGGCTAATTTACTAATTGGAGGATACACCAAGATCTCACGATTTGCATGGTAATTCCAGGATTTAATAAATATCTGCAGTAAATACTTATCAGTGTCGTGTCAGTGTGTTTCTGCGTAATGGACGCTTCCTCGTGATAACATAATTTTAAATGTGAAATACTAGTGTATTTGTTATTTATCGCGTGGAAAAGCGCAGCTAAATTTTGAAAGTGTGAGTATCCTCTTTCCCCTCTTATTAGGCTCAGCACCCTTGTTTAAAATGAATCTCATTTTCAGTGAGGTATAAATAACATACACTTGATTAGATTAATTCTTATATACACGCTTGTTGCATTTATCTAAAGAAAATATTTGCGTTGCCAAGCAGCTCATGAAATGAAGAATGAGTAATTTAGTTGTTTTTTAGTCCACGAATATCCATTAGGGTACCAATAGAAGGTATGACAAAAAAGTGACCATCCAATTTTATAACCGTATACACTTTTTCGCTATGGTCCTCTAGAAAATTGATAACAGTCTCCTATTTGTTTCCGGACAAAACCAGCCTTGTGTCATTCGGCGGGCGGAAGTTTATCGGCCTAGACAATCCACTAGGTTCCTGCTGCCGTGTCGTAAGGAGCGAATGAAACAGGAATCTCCAAATCAAAGTGTTCTCCGTGCTGAGGATTGAATGGTTCTTACTAATGAACGTTTGCTTAATCACAAACCGTGGGATTCAAATGATAATCATGTCACTAATGAACATTTCAGGGTTCGCTAAAGGCGATTGAAAACCAACAGTATCTGGCGATAAATTGTGTACTGCTCTGATCAACCATGGTGAGAATAGCACGAATTAATCTTCAGTGTGGACGAATAGAAACTACGTATCCTTGCTGCAGGAAGGAAAAGTCTCCATAGTTTTGATTCGAGAACTAAGGGAAACTTCTATTCTGAAAAGCTACTCAACCCCATCTTCGTAGCTTTCAAGGAAAATGGCATGGCACATCCATGTGAAATGCATCGTGCATGTATACCCATGTATATCCTCATAACTCGCGATATTTGTTCTATCACAATCAACACGACTGTCTATGACATACAAAGGAAATATTTGTCGTATAATGAATCACCATCTGATGATTTCAAAAGTGTTGTATCATACTGTGGTAGAAAAAAGCTGCCACTCATAATTGATGAGATACAGCACAAACTGAATATTCTTAATGTAGGGAATCGTTCAACATTACCATTATTTGGCAGCGAAGAGGTGTTACACGTTACTCTTTGCTCCGACAGTACTATGAATGAGCTGGTAACCTAACTCGCACTCAACGAGCTCGAACTGTTGTTATCTGATCATAAGTACATCGTATTTGATCGTTTAAGCATCTCGAACTGGTATCTCTACAAAGAGGGCTAGGCGATTAGGTTTCATGGACATTTTCCTACGATTGAATCTCTAAGCTTCTTGGATGTGGTCATGGATAAAACTAACTTACTCATAGTAGCAGCATGCCAAGAGGCATACCAGCTACGAGTTATAGGTGCTTCTGGAGGAACCTCTTGGTAAAATGCTGAATATGCTGGACTCAAAAGTCAGGACTCACAGCGACAGAGACGGGTCGGAGGCATTTAAAATGGCTCGCAAAACTTACAGCATTGACTTTAGATCCTCTGAGCGAAGTGGTTTGAAATTTTTTTGTTAGATCGTTCTAGGTCTCAACAAGCCTAGTATATTAGATAAGTTACTGAAAACGAAAGATTTTCATGGAATATTTGTCTGGCGACGATTAAGCACCCAACTGTGTTTTTGTCGCAAACTTTTCAGCTTGTACGGAGTCCTCCTGTTAAAGAAAGGCTGTCTTGCTGTAAGCAGCACTAACTTGAAGAACACGTAGTTTGATACACTAAAGATTCTTTCTTAGAGGGCCAAGCCGGTGCTAGTTTCTACTGTCGTGAAATGATATTAGACTAATCCCATTCGCTTGGTAGATACTGTGTTGTATTCAAAGTGAAATTTTGTGTATTGTATAATTGGCACTTCAGCAAGGAATTTGCAGTACAATAATTTGTGCTCTGACAGTAGGGTTGCCCTGAAGGCAACTAGTTCGGCAGATTCAAGATATAAATTCTTACTCGCACTGGACTGGAAATGAATTGATGGACGGTATGAATAGTACAGGCGCTGCCATTGACTTCGTTAGCCCAGAACCAGTTCTACCACTGTCGATTAGTTGGATATAGTACGGTATTCGCTCTTGGACTGCATCCGAACCTAACCAGCATAGCTTACAAACTTGTGTTCAAACAAATATATTACTGCCGGAAGTGAGTCCTAATACAACAAAGGATTTGTTGAATTTTTTTCCAAGAACAGTTACTGTATTCTAGTGAGAGTACTGACTGAAAATTGCAAACTCAATTATCCTCTGTTTACTGTTCATCGTGTTGAGTATTATTCGCGTGATCTTTGTGAACTCGATGGCGGAGCCTAATATCATTTGATATGTAACTTCCGTGGAGTAATGCAATTGTGTGTTCATATTTTTGGTTCTCCATTCGTAGATGCTATTCTGACATGCTAGTGTTTCTAACCCAGTGTGGAAAAGAGTTACAGGCTTTATTAGTAGGATGCATTAATCGTGCTGAAGTAAATAATGCCCGCTGTTTACTGATTTGTGTTGTGATTTTATAGTGTTTTTTTTATTTCGATTATAGAGGTTTTAACCTTGAGGTCATTCGCCTCTTCGGGTTAGAAAAATCTCTTATGAAAAATTTCCAACCCTATGTGCGGGGCCGGGACTCGAACCCAGGTGCGCTGCGTATAAGGCAATCGATGTACCAACTACGCCACGCCCACCCCCATTTTATAGTGTTGCAATTTATCATTTCCCTACCTTTTTTGTCCATCTATCTTTCTCTTCCCGCTATGGCAAAGCACAAATCTCCGAATAACACGGGGAACGTGCCAATCGGGTTAATATATTTTATTTTCAGGTTCCTGTGAACTATAGTGAAGGAAAAGTTAAGTTTTATGCTGCACATGGTCACATAAATATCCTTCGCCCAACTTTTTAATTTGTCTGACCCAATGGGACATATCTCACAAGTATCAAAAAATAAAACTGTAACGCAATCTCTCTAACTTTCCTCATATAACCGTTCATATGATCAGAAAATACCAGCGCAGAACGAAGATACCGTGCTGCAAAAACTAGTCGAACCGAATCAACAGAAGGAGTAATAAAACAACACTTGGAAAATCTGACCAAACTAACTCACTGGTTCACATCCCACCTGTACTATTTGAAATAAGGCGGAGTCCTTCACACCCGTACGACGTATTTACCTCGCAGTTTGGTTTTCTGTATGTTCTGTTTCAGCAGACCGAAACGTACCGACATCTCTTACCTTCCAACTTATTCCTTGTCTTTGTGCTAGCCACCACTACTAATGAATCGAAGTGACCATACTCGGTGTCTAGCTATCACAGATTTAATTAAAACAAACACCCACGCCTGCTGATACCGACCTGTACCGCTTGTTGTCATGGTGGTGCACCAAACTCATACGTTAACTTCTCAACTTGTGGTTGTCACTTTTGTACATTTAGCGAGTAGTACAACTTGTCGTCAGTAGTTTTTGTCCCGCAGTCAGTCCCGTAGCATAGCATGTTTTATTTATTGTTCGACACAAAATGCCAGAGGAAAAGAACACCAATGCTTGAAGCAGTAGCAAGTGTGTCAACTATTGGTACTGTAACTGTTCAGTTTTTAGAGTGTGTTGAGGGAAAAAAAGTCGTACACATTGTCAGTTTTCCTGGGAAAACATTGCCACTTAATTAAATTCGATCTGACGTTGTCCACTTTGTTTTCAGTGGACAAACAAACAAAAATTAAACTCGATGAAGTCGTAAATTTTTATTGACGTGGCCATTGCTGCCAATGTTTGCTAGCAGTAGCTAGATGGCAACGATGATGTGTGCTAGTGACGTCCTGTTTGTTACTAAATTGTATACGAAGGGGAACTTATAGCTAAACTTAACTTGTATAACTGCTTTTATCTATTTGCTCAGATCTTTCTGACACCTATCAACCTACTCTTGTTCTCTCATCAGAACCTGTAACTTATTTCATTAAACGAGTTGTTTTCATCCTGACCGTTTTGCCCATTTATAAACGCAGGTTCATTTGATCTCAACTTTGTATTACTACTGCTACTAGACCTACGAAATATCACTCTGGTGTTATCATCTACGCTTGGTCGGACGGAAGTCGTAAAAAACCGCGACGGGTTCGGCGCTATTGTCGGTCGCGGGAGTTGGACAGCAGAGAGACAGAGAAAGAGACTGTGCGCTGGGAAAGATTATGAAATCCGATACCTACCTCCGTAGTTTGGTCTTACTCTTTTGTCATAGCCAACGCTAAACGAGTCTAGAATTGCCGAAATATTTACATCCCCTAGCATACTGCCACCACCGGTCCTGTTGGAGGGATAGAGAAAAAAAGAAGAAACAAATCGTTAGTTAGTCGGTACTGATGGGGCCCAAAAGTTAGGACAGGATATTGCTCGTTTGGAATTTTGTCGTTTTCAGGTTTCTTCTTATCTAATGGGGTTGAAAGGAACGGAAATGGTTGGGAGTGGAGATATCTTGATGTCCACACGTAATGCGTTTAGCCATTGCCCTCGTACTGGTTTGAAAGTCTTTGTATAAAATTATCTAGAATGGTTTCGGTTAAGATTCATTTAGTACTCAGCGATTACACCTTTTGTTTTATTTCTGTCGTCGATTTATGCATTTCTGTGCCGTGTCAAATGTGCTGGTCTGGCGGTACAGAGGGTAAGTCGCCGTTTGTCTCCTACATCAGTGACCCTTCGTTCTAGTCCATACCAGCAAGAAGTGTTCGTCGGAGTAGGCTAGGTCCAGGATGGGGACTGCACCGAGTAGTTGAATTCAACTTTACCACCGATAACGATAGATTTAGCGTCATTACCTGCGTTGAATTTCATGTTAATTTTATCGTCATCGTCAACGCGCTTCGTTGAATTCAACGTTAGCGTCATCGGAAATTTTCGCGTTCAATTCTGTTTAAAATGCCTTTTTCGTCAGAAAAAATGGAAAGATTATTCACATTATAGAATCTGAGGTGAGTTAGTTGTTGAAGCATTCTTAACGTAGACATAGACCCAATGAAAAAAATCCAAATCGCGCGATCTAGGTAGTCAGTAGATGTCTTTTTTTTTCTAGTCCACATGCAATGGAAATCCATCATGCAATCTTCGTGGCCCATATTTCAGCAGCTGAGAGTAGCATATTGCGTCGTACTGTTGAGAATATACATCGGCCAGAGCCGTGTTAAAGCTGCTCGGCACCCCTTTGGCACTATTGGGTTGAGGGGTCTCTAACATCGAACAGGTGTGAAGCAGCTCAATACATTCAACGAAAATGACTACGTATCATTTCACAGAGATGATTTCTGAGTGAATTTCTCTTAGCGGTTTTCGTATAATATAATTCGTATTTCTTTTTTTAACCCTTTGCGACGAGAATATTTTTTTTATTGTTAGTACTGTTATTTTTAGCTTTATATAGGTTTTCGGGGTCATTGGTTCTGATTCTGACGTCAAAAAAATTCAAAGATGGCGCATCCATATGGCGGCTGTGCTTGGCTAAATTTCATTTTTTTTATATTGGCCTAAAACGTCTTAAAAGGACGTTTTCGGGGTCGCTGATTTCGATTCTGACGTTAGAATTTTAATTATACCTTTTATGAACGATAAAGTTTGTGATCAATGAAGGTAACAAGAGTGCGCAGAGCGTCTTCTCGAATTTTGTATTATCAGAATCGAAATCAGCGACCCAAAAAACCCCGTGAATCGAGTTTTATACTGACTGTAACAAAATTTGCCAATTTCGAGAAAAATGGTTTCCATTTTGTAGGCGCCATTTTGAGTTTTAGGATTCTGAAATTAGAATCGTAATCAGCGACCTCAAAATACACATAATCTATTTTTAAGCTAATTGAGAAGTTATCCCTGTATTTCACAATCTTTTATAGACCAATATCATAATAAACTCAATTTTTGCATATTTTGATAATTTTTCCGAAAAAACTGACTTACAAAAATTCTTCAAAAAATCAATTATTTAGTTCAATGTTTGAGATAGTCGCAAAATAAAATTGTAGATCTCTAGGACTATGTCGGATTTATTGTAAGAAACGAGATTTTCGAGTTTTAATTGCTTATAACTAACATATTCACATAATTTTTTGTACTAGTTATACACCTTGCATCCCTAAGAGTATATTAAAAGAAAAAAAATCGTATTTATATGTCAACGCTAACTAGAAATTTAATAAAAAGTAGGTGGGACGTATACGTCCCACTGCGTCGCAAAGGGTTCAAAGATATTTTTTTCCGATCTTCGCATTCCTTGTGCAGGATACAAATAATGTTTCTTTGTTGTATTGTATCCTTTTGTACGAATTGTGATTGTTATATATTCCGAAATATGCTAAATGTAGTTCAGGAAGATCTATAAAGCGAATTGAGCTATGTACATTAAAAAAATATAACATATACAGGGTGCTTGGTTCATGGTTAAGAACCTTTCGAGGGATGATTGGCTGTCTTATTTGGAGAAAGAAATCGTTCTACACATACCATCAAATCTCAACCGTTACTAAGTTATTGAACTTTTTTGTGATAAAAACTTAGTTGTCTTAAAGTAGCTCTAACTCAAAAAGTATACTTTGTATTTCAAATATTTTAGAGATATTGAAAAGTGAGAAAATTTTCACAGTCATTTATTTAAAATTTAACAATTTTGAACAATTCTTCGTTCATTTCGCGAAAATCTTAAAAGTTAACATCACTATTTTAATAATTCAGATTGTTAGTCTTGAAGAGCTGCATAATTTGTTCTTTGACATGATACACTTATCTTTGCTTGTTTTCATGTGGTATTGAACTTTGATATTTTTATCACATTTTCACTAATACTAGCTTTTATTGAAAAAGTATGGCACTTATTGTACCTTTTCTTATTATTATTCGAAAGCCAGAAAAAATTTGCAGAGAAAAATGTATTAATACCTTTCATGTAAGGGAATTTAGTATTCTTTTAGAAGTAAATTAGTTTAAAGTTAATGTTATTTTTAGCATTTTCGTTAATTTACTTAAAAAAGTAAATAATAAACATCACCATTATTATCATCGAAATAATGCATCTCACAAAGTTCTACAATTCTTTCTTTGACTTCATTTAATTATCTCTTGTAGTTTCGAAGCAAAATTATTTTTATCACCTCGCTTCATATGCAAAAACAACGATTTCGAACCCACTACATTTGTGGTGAGGTCATGCTGTGTTAACTATTAAATTGCAGCGAAATGAAAAGCGATAGGGATAAAGTGTCAAACATCAAGTTATAGAGAATGTTAAGGGGCACCAAATGAACAATAGTAACGATAAAATTTAGCTGAATAATAATTGGAACAAAACTCTCCAAAAAACGCGAATTTTGAATTATTTTTCTAATAAAAAGTCATTCAGTACACTTAACTAAAGGATATTTGTACATGCATCGAAAGAAAATTTTCTCAGCTTTCCAATGAAGCCTTGGAAATAACGATATACAGCATATTTTTTAGATTAGAGTCTTTTAAATACTTGCAAGTCGATTACTGGAAAAGTTTAGTATTGAAATTACAAAGAAACGAGAAGAGATAGGAATATGATGTTGAAGATCAAATTATAATTCGTCTTAAAACCCAACTTTTGGATAATAGATATTGCTAAAATTATAATTCATTATTTTGAGAAAATTAACAAAAACCTCATCAAAACGCCAACTTTTAGTCACTTTACAACTTAAAGGTAATTAAAACTAATTAGCAGAACACCATTCAATAGAAAATTTTCTCAGCTTTCCAATGGAACTAAAAGATTTAAAATACGAAGTATACTTTTTGAGTTAAGATAAAGATTAAGATAAATAAGTTTTTTACACCAAAAGTTCAATAACTCTGTAACGGTTGAGATTTGATAGTATGTGTAGAACGATTTTTTCTCCAAATATGACAATCAATCATCCCTCGAGAGGTTCTTAATCATAAACCAAACACCTTGTATAACTATTCTATACTTTCATAAGAAGATAATTCAAACCCTTCAAATTTCCTTGGTAAAGTTTGAAATTGCTTTCTTTTTTATTTCGCAACACAAGAACGTTACTCATGGTAAATTTCTCATAATTCAAAATTTCTCGCAATTGTATAGTGTAACTTTTCCAGATCTTTACTTAAAAGTATGCATATCTCAAGTATTCAGATGGGTATAAACAAAAGTCCCACGAATTTGGAAATTTATTTTACCAGTGAATTCGGAAATCAACCTGGTTTTGACTGGGGTTGCTAATATAGCGCCAAACCATCTTTAAAAGTTTCGGTTACGTTTGCTTGGCTTATTCCGTCATGTTTATAATTTTTCCTCCATGTACTGTTATTGAAACGAGATTGTTGACGTTCGAAAATTGGTTCCGAGGAGTTAAAATCATGATTAACTTTCCCTCGTATCGTTCAAAGTTGGAGTTGGTATGCAGTTCATAACCGTAGTACTGTTAAAGTCTACCTGACAGAATGGGATTATCTTGATTTCCACATTAGATAGACTTTTTTAGTTTCAATAGTCGCAAATGGGATGAATACCTGCGTACAACCGCGCTCGCTTCCTGTTTATCACTTATCAATAACACTAGTTTGACTCTTAACACCCCCCCATTCACAACGCAAAGCTTAGAGCTCGACAACTCACATAACGAAACTAAATGTTCATCCATGATTTATTATTCGACCATCCGAGGGCTCTGTACTAAAACAAAGCAACTTTTTGCGGAACTTTAATCCTAATAATGCATCCTCCGAGATCGAATTATTGTTAGTCAAAACTATGATCGTTTCTGGTTTACAACAAATAAGTCACTTGACGAATGTCAATGGAAGGTTACTTGATTTAGCCTTTGTTAGTAGAACCAGTTATTATGAAAGCCTAGAACCACCCTAACCGCTGATGAAATTGGATCGTCTTAAACATTGAGACTCTATATGGTTTAACAATAATTAAGGATGTGGATACGTAGTATGATTTTAATCAATGTGATTACGACGAGTTAAACGCGAGAATCTCATATACCAATTGGGCTTAAATATTATCCCTGAACGAGGCTGCGAACAGGTTTTATCGTGAATTAGACTTAATTTTTTCTACAACACGTACCTCTGAGAAGGCAAATGTGGCGCCCTATAAATAAACGTCCTTGGTTTGGTGGAATGATGAGCAGCACAATCTTCGAAATCGGTTAAGAAAGGCTCGTAAACGATTTTTCCGGCAATTTCAATCACTTAATTCGTCTTGCTTTCGATTATACGTTTCACGACTTAAGAGCAACATGAAGGACGAGCCGAAGCAATTTTGGGCTTATTTGCGGAACAAAACGTCTACCTGTGGAATTCCTGAAAACGTGAATTGCCGTAACCGGACCTCAACGACACCTGCCGAGTCAGAAAATCTATTCTCGTCATTCTTTTAAAGTGTGCTTAGTAATGACCGCCCAGTTTGTCTGAATCGTATCTGAGTAGTCTGCCGACGTTCTCCTTGAATTTGCGTGAAACATCTTTTACCGATCGCGAAGTGTACACCAATCTACGTGGCTGATGTTGACCCAGGATCGAATGGAATTCAACCATGTTTTGTCAACAACGTTCTTCTTTGTTAGCTGTACCGATATCTGTGTTATTCAATCGTTCTCTCGGTGAAAGTATTTTCCAGCTAAGTGGAAGGAAGCTTTAAAAACTCCAACCCATCAAGCCGGTAACGTTCATGACTTCATTAATTACAGGGGAATTTCAATTTTGAACTGCTTGTCAAAAGTTTTTGAAAGTATGCTGTTAGATATTCTCTACCCTGTAGTAAAACACATCATCACTGTAGACCAGCACTGGTTTGTTAGAAAGAAGCTCAACAACAACAAACTTAATGAACTATGTACCGACGCTGATTAGAAAAACGTCAGCAAATTGAGACGGTGTATGTAGATTTGACGAAAGCCATTGATCGTGTTCCTCATCGGCTCGCTGTTGAAATGCTGAGACGAATTGAATTTCTGGATTGGATGACCAATTGGACTTCTTCGTACCATACCAACCGCATTGCATCTGTGACACTTGAAACTGCACTTTCAGATCTTTTCGACATCACATCGAGTGTACCTCAAAGGAGTTACTTGAACCTCTCCTCTTCGTGCTCTTCGCGAATGACGTTTGTCAGCGAATTTACATCGTGTGATGTGATGTACGCAGATGATCCAAAAATTTATCACACCATAACAACTCTGGTAGAACAGTCGTGAACTTCAGTTTGGTATCGATAGGATCATGGTTTGGTGTGATATGGACGGAATGACTATAAACATTCGGAAATCCAGCATTACTATAAACATTCGGAAATCCAGCAGCACATTCACGCGAGTACTCTCGCCGATTGCAGTGAGGGCTGCTCCAGTAAAATATGTTTCATTCATTAAGTACCTTAGTGTTCCGGAATCAGAATATATTCGCTTAAATGGCACGTTCCCCGTATGTAGTCGGGTATTAGTGTTACACATGACCGCAAGCTACGAGTCATCGAAAATTTCAACGCAACAACTGCTAAAGCTTATGTAGTTCTAGGACTCATCAAACGAAACACCCGAGATTTTAACGACGTCTATTGTCCGAAGGCCCTATACATCAGTCTGCTACGTTGTATTCTAGAATATAGTTATCGTTTTTTCCCTGTATCACACCGTACGCATTAATCGTCAAATACGATGAAGTTTTGCTCACATTGAGCTCAGGGTGAAGAAAGCGTGCATGGCCTTCGGACAGTGCGGACGAACAGTTGGAAACACCTGGGGCCTCAAACCCAAATATATCTGTTGTATTTACACGATAATTATACATCCAATACTGTCATAGGTCTTGTGTGATGGCAGAGGGGTCTGTGGTCACGAATGCTTGCATGGGGTGTAACCATTTGCGAACACAAGAATATCTTCGCTCCCAGCGATAATAAGCTCACATGTAGTTATCCCTACAGGACATCCTATGTGAAGAATCACATCTGTGAGACTTGAAATGACACTTTCAGATCCTTTCGACATCACATCGGATGTACATCAAGGCAGTCACCGTGGACCTCGCCTTTTCGTGCCCATCGTGAATGACCCTTGTCAGCGAATTTACATTCTGTAATGTGATGTACGCAGATGATCTAAAACTGTATCGCATCATAACAACTCTGGTATATTGTTGTGCACTTCACTGTTACGCTTAAGGGCTCTCTGATGGAGCGACGTGCTGGAGCTGGTGTCTACTGTCGTGAAATGAGATTGGAACAGTCTCACTCGCTGGGTAGATACAGTACTGTATTCCAAGCAGAAATCTGCACGATTATGTGCGGGATACAATCGGCCCCTCAACAGAGCTTGTCTGGCAAAGTTATAAACTTCTGCTCCGATAGTCAGACTGCAATCAAGGCCCTTAGCTCAGACAAATCACGGTCCAAGCTGGTGATCGCGTGCCGAATCCAAGTCGAAGAACTAAGCATTTTCAATACTATCTACCTTATCCGGGTGCCCGGAACTACCCAGCAGTAGTACAATTGCGATTTCGAGTTTTCGGTTGTCCCTATATAGACGACATCGTATGTGGACGACTGAAACTCAGAGATACACTAAAAGTCCTTATCCAATGCGGTAAAAAATTTTGGACTTTCTAGCGATTCGAACTACTTGTGAGTTCAGCTTACCCGTATTTTGTTTTTGTACTGTAATTTTTCACACCCTTTTAGTTCTACTTACAGCCTCCTCCTTCTCCTTTCTTTTCAATCAGGGAAATGATGAGAAGACACGGCAAGGCACATATCTCCGACAACACACGGAGAACGTGCCATTTGAGCCAGTAAAAACTGATTCAGTTTGTGAGGTGACAAATATTTCGACACATTGTAAACAAGTTTCCTCGCATAATGGCCAGCCGCTCGCGCAACTATTTAAACTCGTTTTATTGTTTCTATTACTTACATCATGTAAATATATAAAATATGAACGGCTCTGTTTAGCTTAAGCTTTAAACCCGGTCAAATAAACGAATTATATAATAAAAATCTGTTGTAATCCACCTAGTAGTGCAATTGTGCCTTTCCTATTTCGCTAAACTACGAACCTTCTTAGTACATTTTGCACCTACATACAACGGTTCGTCAACCACAAACTTGATGAGCTACGTGTCGACCTGTTGCAAACTGCTCCGTGAACTGAACCTACGAAAAGTGCAAACAAAACTACTTAATCGTAAAATCCATCCGACCCAAATTCATCATTGTTATCACGTTCGCTGTCGATCTCGAAATTATACGCACACGATTAAAAACACACATTTGAACCGCAACCGTATTACTTCAATCAACCACACATCCGATGGTGGTGGTACGTAATTTCAATCACTTTGATCCACCCGCCCACGATGACTAAATTAGGATAATCACAACCGCAGAGTGATGCCAACAGAGCAGTTCGAAATGGAGGGGGGGGGGGAGAATTATTGTCCCATTATGAAGCGCTATTCTCCCGGACGGATTACCTCGGTTAGGCGATTTAGCCTTTTTTGTTCGCTTCATAGCCTTCGTTAGATATCACCCAAATGGTCCGCACTCTCACTTCCGCCCTGTTTGCTCACTTGATCTCGTGGGCTCACAATTTAATCTATTTAATCTATAAATACTTGTCATAGACATACGGCACAACGGCACCGGAAGTAGTAGCTGACGCCAGTACAGGGCAACCCAAGAAGCGAAATTATTCGAGGTGGACGGCAGCCAGCTGCCATGAAGGCACTGCACCGTTTCCACACACATATATGTGTCACTCTGCATATGTGCATACTTCTGCAGAGTCGATAAAATGTATGAACACATGAACTCACATATGCCGGATCGTCGGAAGGAGGGGAGAAGGGATGGTTGGTTGGTTGGTGAGGCCATCCATACATAGCTGCCATAATGGGTCTGCGGGTGGATGAGTGACGTAGTCAAGCTTTCAGAAGAAATTATCTCATTTGATGCTGGCCTAGCAGTCTGAATTCTGGCTCATTCCGGCAGTCTGGTTGGTGGGCGGGTTGGGTTCTCCGTACTGTATGCACAGGGGAACAGCGGCAGGCGAAAATGGTCCAAGGCTATACAATCATAAATTTTCCATGGAACTAGCGAGCAAAAGTTTCTTCACCGAGAATCCGAAAACTAAAACGGCCATTGTTTCAAACATTCACACTCGGTTTGCTTTATACGTGGGAGGGGGGGGGGTGTGGTAGAATGGGGATTGGCAGTTCAGTTTGGCAAGATGTGAACAGTATGTACTGGAAACTTCATGGGCCAACTTTCCAGTCCCTTGCACCAGTCATGCATATACCAGCCAAATAACTCGTGAAATTATATTATTTTCATTAGCATCTGACACTGACTCATATATCATCATTATTTGATGTGTAGTTTCTTCTCTCGGCTGGGTTGGATAGTTGGAGCTGACCCACATAGATTTATCGCGGCATTGTTGTAACGACTGGGGGGAGCGGTATGGGAAATAGGAATTGTTAACAAGACTATGCTTTTCGTATTATGATTAAAATTATAGAGTATAGTTCAGATTGGCACACTGTTTCAATACTTGTGAGAATCAAGGTAATGAATACATACATGTTAAAAGTAGGACATTCATATTTGTCTGCAACTTTTTACCTATGTGAGTGAGAAATAATAAATTTTCAGAAAAACAAGTGCACGTTAAATTTTCATAAATTTCAACTACTAACGAGAGCAAATTTATAAAACAATTTATAACGACAACTGCAATCTGTTTCATACTTGTTATTGCATTCTGATCGGGCAATGTGTTGGTCACATCTGTGAAGTTTCATTGCAGTTCTTTCAGTACTTTCAGTCATGTCGCTGAAGCAAATCATCCGTGAACAAATTTTGCTACGTGAAATATCAACTCAGAAGCTCAAAAAATAAAATGTCGAAAAGTTTCAAAAAATTTCTTATCTGGCTGGCAATTTGCGGATGTATTGAATTTAGCGCTACCCACGGGCCACAATATTCTGGAATAATACATATAACAAAGTGTGTCTTCAAAAGAGACTAAAGAAAGAAGTATCCTAGAATTACTAGAAAAGTTATTGGAATCATTTCTCTTTAATGATAGAGAAAAAATACTGGTATACAGGCTGGATTCGAAAGTGTGATTGTTGCAAAAAGAGTTTTTTTTTAATTGAAGGAATAAAACCTTTGACGTCATTGGTGTTATCATCTCCGATTGTGTAAAGTGACCATATCAGACGGGTAAAAACCAGGACAGTAGTTAGGGAAATCCGCCTTCCTGTTGATGCAAAGTCAGTTTGACGGTACCTACTTCCTGCTCGACCATACCTGGCACATTTTTTGTAAACTTTTGGTGATGAAAAAATTGCGTTCAATTTCGGTAAATAGTTAAAACCAACTAGGTCTTTCTTTCGTAAGAATGAGCTCACCGAGCACTACTTTAAATTTCCACACAGGCGGGTCTTTCTATACTAATCTACGAAAACTGGCTGCAGATGTTGAAGAAATCTTCAATCGAGTGAATTAAACAAAATATCTTGAGATCATCCGCTACGGACAGTCGGGAAGTTTTCAACATGATCGTACCCAGCCAGCCTTTTTGATGGTATATCCAAGTTGCAACTGAATAATACGTATTTATATCCCACTAAAAAGTCGTACAAAATGCACAAAATCGGCATATGCGTACCAAACTGGAGGCGATATACGTACATAGCTATTGAAATTGACGATTTATGACAGTAATATACACGTTAGGCACGATAATTTTTAATATGAAAGCGATTCTAGAGAATGTATTTACGATTGGATATGCGAAACAATCTCGCATTATATGCGATATCTATAACTAGTATACGATTCCGGAACACGATATACGATTAACTCTCATTCGTCGGTAAAGAAGATCAAAAACTGGGAACAGGTAACAGGCACATAAATCATCTCCAATAAAAAAACGAATGTCGCTTGTGAACCAAAGCCCAACCCATAGAGGTCTCCCTCCCTCTCATGTTAAGGTGGGATTCGAACTTACGAAATTTGGATTGTAGGACAGGACTTACTCCACAGAGCTATTTTAATTGTTATAAGCGTGACAATATTTCGTAATCATATCTTATCTTCAAGTAGAGAAACCCTATTCCGATAAACATTCGCCATATATACAGCAATCTCTTTTTAAAGATACGAAAAAAGTCGTAAGTAATTTCGCGAAATCGGGATTCTTAAATGTTGTGATATATTAAGTCGTATTTAACTTTTTGAAGTCAGTGTGATGTATATCGAAGTCGTAGATATGTTTATGTTGCTTACTGACTGTTCCCACACATAGGAACGACCACAATGATTTTAAAGTTTTTAATCCGACATTGATCGAAGTAAAATACGATCAAATATGAACAAAATACGATTTTTAATGCTTTAAATATTTGTAGCTATATGAATATAAGTTTGCCAGTGCTCTACGACCATCTCCGATCGAACACGATTTAACTAGAACATTAATGCGATGTTGAATGAAAGGTCTTATTCAAATCATGTTTTTAGTAATATGCGATTACAAATCAATTTCTGCAGACTAAAATCGACTGTCATAACGATTTTGACTCTTTGTAGACATCATTACGAGTCTTTTTCTACATTGTTATACGATTGTTGGTTTGCTGGGTAAGATTCCAAACTCTATAATCGATACAAAAAAAATGTTGACATTGATTTCAGAGGAATCCCATAATTAATCAAACAATTAAATAAAATACCAGTGTGAAAACTTTCGCGAAGAAATTTTTTTTGAAATTTATACCAATAATATTCCAAGCATATAAATTTCCATCCATAAATGTCGTAGCATTACTTGGAGGGGAAATTGGGAGTTTTTATTATGTGATGATTTATGGGGAGGAGGGGGTAGAGGATTATTTCGTGTTACGTGCTACGCTTTTTCATATTCATCAAAACCTCACGATATTCGCAATCACTCATTCATTCACTGTCTACTGTAATTAATAACTCATATGCTATGAATCACGATTTGAGGCAGATTTGTGCGGTAATCCTGCATCCGTGAAGGATATCCGAAGCCAGCAAATAACTGTCAGTCTATCTCCTTATGGCGCAGTACAATAACAGAAGCTATCAGTAAAGTAAACATACAAATCTATTTACCACGTTGTTACTTATCCACTGCACAAACAAAATAATATTAGGTCAACGCCAATGAAATTGATGCCATGTGTCATATCAGATCAATATATCGAACGGTCAAGTAATATGTTTATTAGATTAGAGCATCGCTCTCCTTTAAGCTCAAACCGAAAGTAATTGTGTTGACTATTTTCAGCAAATTTAAATTCAATTTAAACCGACAAAAGATTTAGCCCATGGGAGCATTCTGATAAACAGAACAGGGGAGAGTATCCCATAGATGGCATTGAGGATCGTTACGTTTCCATTGTTATTATGCAATCCGACTTTTAGAATTTCGTTCGGGATTCCATCCTTCAGAATGGCTTTCAATTCTCGATTGTGTTTATTATGCAATAAAAATCCCAATGGTACAAAAATCCTCCGTAAAATATGGTTTGCTTAAAGTTTTCTTCAGATTAAGTTTACAGTCTCATGGTAAAATATTAGAAGAAAAATTTATATAGTAACGTAGACGAATTTACGTTTCCTAATTTGATAAATCTAAAATTTTATCTTGATAAGGGATGATCCATAAATGACGTAGCATTTTTTGAGTGATTTTTAACACCCCCCTCCCCCATCGTAGCATTTCGTCACAAACCTCTAAATACCCCCCCTGGTAATTACGTAGCTTGACGGTAACTCTGCCCCCCCCCCTTGTCCCCGTAAATTTTTTTTAAAAATTCTATTCTATTCCCCTTTAAAAAAGCTACGTAGCATGACATGACCCCCTACCCCCCTGTCGTCACACATCATCACAAAATACAAAACTCCCCCCTCCCTCATATAATGCTACGTCATTTATGGATGATCCCTAAATGAGGTTTTGGTAATAAGTTGAATCTCATTAACGATATTCTTGACCTGGATGAAACATTTTTCTTTATTAACAAAAACAATTATTTTTGAATTAGGTCATATTTTTGAGTTTCGGATTCTCCTCGTTAGTAGCTAACAACGGACTGGGCCGGTAGCTAGACAATAGATCCAAAAAAATTACACATAACTTATGTGTAGGGTAAACGACTGATCGAGACTGATGTCCCGGTTAGCACAGAAGTTCTTTTTTTTACTAACGAGGACCAAATTGAACCGAAACTGTTTGTGGCTTACACGCCAATGTGGCAAAATAATGCAAATTATTTTTGTCATGGTTCAATTATTGGACCGAGTAAATTCTCCTCATGGTATTTTGTAGAATAAAACATGACCTCTTTTTTCAGGGTACCGCAACATTTGACAGTTCCACCTACAGGTTTGATTTAGCTGTTGTTCGATTGATTTCCTCGTATCCAGTGACTGATTTTTCGGATTATACGGGTTTCTTGACTGCACACTGTAACCGTAAAAATATTAAAAATATAGAAAGGTGACTCCAGGGAGAGGGTTCATTTGGTCCATTTGGTTTACCGAATCGTACGCTGCATTGAAATCCACCAACAAATGATTTATATTCCTGACATTTATCCAGTGCAAATATCCAGTTAATCGTTGATCGTCCTACTCGAAACCTGATTTGGTATTCGCCGCCAAAGGATTTTGCCAACAGGCACAGTCTGCTAAACAGAACACGGAAGAGTATCTTATCAGCAGCAATGAGGATCGTTGTGCATGTAGCATCTGCTGTACGGCCTCTACATGATTCTTGACTGCAACGTAGAAGCATGGTTAATGTTTTCCAGTTGCAAACCGTTTTCCTATTCAGGAAAACATCGTTGATGAATAAAATAAATAGTAGTCCCAAGTGGCTACCAAAATTAAGGTTTTTGGTAACATTAAGTTTATTCTATTTACTGTAACGAACGCCGACGATTTTGAAAGAGATGATACTAATCAATTGGCCAATAATGGTAGAAGTTCTAGTCATAGACGTTTCAGTACAGTTATGTCACAACATGCTTTGTCAAACTTTTCTGGAAAACAGAAATAAGTTTCGTTGACCCTTGGTCAATTCACAACAGCTGAAACAATTAACCAAGTGATACCATTCAAAATCTGACATACGAATGTCCCTACGGGTCGTAGAACAAAAATTGCATCAGCCTAATTTAAAAAAAAGAGTGGGAGACAGAAATCCTCCTATTTAGTGGCAATTTTCAAATCTGACTATAAATATGACATATGAAATTGCCGTGGAATCGCTATTATTTCTTGCATACCTAACCTTTCTGAACAATTTAGATGAAAAAGTTTTCCAACAAATAAACCACCAAATAATTAACGGGCAGAATGGATTTTTACCGGCCGCTCAACTACATCTAATTAACTAGAATTTATAACATTTATCTTGAATGCAATGGACAATGGAAACTACGTTGAAATCATATATACGGACATTAGTTAAGTATGTTACCATAATGGCTACCACTACTTTTGTTCATCTTCAGCAAATCTGCATGGTTCCACAACTTCTGGAATGGTTGAAATCATATTTATTGAAACGGGAACGAATAGTCCGTTTCTAAAATTTACTTTCTGAACCAATTAAAGTTACCTCTGGCTTCCCTCATGGTGCCTACTTGATCCCTCTGCTTTTTATCTTATACATAACCGACATTTCTATTATATTTAAACGCATAAAAAGCTTGAATGTACCAACGACACGAAACTCTTTATGGATATAAGTAATGCAAATGACCTTGATGTACTCCAGCATGAAATGAATCTATTCCACATGTAGCGTATTGAAAGTATACTACAACTCAATGTAAAAAGTGTAATTCAATAGCGTGCAGCAGAAAATCTGATTTCCATTCAAAAGACATATATTTAGGAAATCAACTTGTAGAAAAAGTAAAATTATGCGGGGTTTGGCGTAATGTTAGACTCCAAGCTCACATTGGTTGAATATTTCAATACATTACATTACAATTTTTTTATGGTTTCAGCTATAATTTTGAAGACAATTACAGAAATAAATTTCTATGAAATGTATACGTCAGACCAATTCAGGAACATTGAAGCGTACACCATTTTGCATGAAAAACGCATTGAATCGGTCTAAAAACAATTTCTTATATACGCACTTCGTAAACCCAATTCGACCGCATTCCGTTCCATCATATGAGGCACTCCGCATGCTCTCTAATATACAAACACTTAAGGGACGCTGCGAATTTGCAATGGACAAACGAATGAAATTGTTTCCCATCGCGTGCAATCTGCAACTTTCGCGAATATGATACGCAAAAACTCGTAAACTATTTTAGTAGAACCTTTTAAAACAAATTTTGTAAAGAACGGTCCGGTCAATCAAATGATGCGCCAATATAACCAACATTATGAAAAAAATAACCTTACTATGTCCAGAATTACATTGAAATATCTTCAAACCGTAAAAAGAATGAATAGAATATTAGTAAACATTGTGCCATTATTTTTCGTAGTCAGATGTACTGTTTGACGAAATAAATAAATAAACATACGAGCCTGCCTAGTTTTAGTTTTTCGTTTTAACCATATAACTATAACTATTCTAACTGATTCGTTTTAGAATTCCTATCCGTTTTTCAGTTTCTCGCTTTCGTTTCTCTTAGTCTTAAATTTTCCGTAAATGGCCAACGAAATCGATACAGTAGAACTGGCACGTGGAAACCTTTTCTGGATACGTAACTTTTCTTGGGTACGTAACCCGCAAAGTTTATTATATGAAACACCATTGGTTTGGGTGGTGGGCTCCGTCAGGGTTGCGATATTGAAATCTGATGCCAGAACAGCAGAAAAATCTCTGATTATTTGTGTGTAATTCCCCAAAAATCTGTGGAAAATTGGAATATTTTCTAAAATCTGTACAAATATGTGAAATTTTCATAAAAATGTCAAAAAACTGTCAACTGTAAAAAAATTACTGTGATCAAGATATGTTACAAAAATCTGTGATCTAAATATGTTAAAAAAATCTGTGACATTATACACAAGCTTGTGGATGTGGGAACCCTTGGCTGAGTACGACAGGAGATGTTTTGTCGGAAGCATTCTCACCACTCGAACACCGTTAGAAACATCTAGTTACTATAACAGTATCCATATCTTTGAAGTTTTACAGGTATGATGATCGTGTATTTGTACCTCGACTGTGACATCGTCCATACATACGAGAAAAATGGTTTCACCGTTGACTCATTCGATGATGTGCCGTATGTTTATCTGCGTAACGAGCGATTATGCTTGAATAATGGTCTGGAGTATTGGCAATGCACTTTGTCTAACGTGATGAAACTGCAGGGTGTAAATTTTTGCGACCTTAAGCTGCTTTAGCACTTTTGATGTTTGTTTCTCTATGCTGATCTTAAGGGACATCTTAACAAGTCTACAACTACTCAGTTTACCCGTAATCATCACTCATTTTTATTTACGTTCCACACTGTAGATGGAAGCACGATATTTTACTTCTGCTTAGTAAAAAAGCGACACATACACAGGTAGATTCAATTGTATGCTACGGTTCAGATGTGCGGGCGTGGGAGCGTCTATTTGTTTGCGGTTGAGAACGCGTTGATCAGATTACAAGTGCTATAGCTATCAACGGGGCGTTTTTGTGCTTTCGAAAACTTGGGCGTAGTTGTGCGTGGATGATCGCTATTGCGTGTTGCTTTTGTGTATTATCGAGATTGGCTCGAGCGTTTGCATTTTACCATGGTGATTGTATGTCGCATGTGATAGCGTGTATGTAATTTCGCGTTTGTAAATTTGATTTTATAACCGTGTGGTCATTTGCATATTTGGGTGTGTTCTTGAATGATTGCGCGAACAGTGTATCTGAAACTCAATGTACAGTAAACGGTTCAAATTCTAGAAAAGAGTAAGTTTCCCCATGTCACTAGAATTCCTGGTCATGCCTCCATGAAACATGTTGGATAGTGTATATCAGTGTATTTTTTTCATTTTTTATTAGATTGTGCCAACCGAACGCCTGAACCTAGGCTGCTAAGACCGAGGGTAGCGACTTCCGCACGCGACAGATTCATTGCCGCGTGATCGCGGGCGTTTGTAGGTTTGTGCTTGAGACTGCGTTTATAAGTTAATAAGTACTAAAACGTTTCCTTAATCACCGAGGAGTTTTCATGTTTGCGAGATCGCGAGCCTAGGTGTGCGTAGATGATCATGAAAGACACGAACGATTGTATGTTAGCGTATTTGATCGCGTGGCCGTTTGTATGTCGTGTGTGCTCGATTGTATAGCCGTGTTATCATTTGCATATTTGCGTGCATTCTTGAATATTTCGTGGACCGCGAGTCTAATGTTTAATTTTGATGTGGAACCTGAAGGCATGAACCTATGGTGTTAGAGCCGATTATAGGGGCTTTCGGACGTAACCGATTCGCGTTGGAACGTGCTTTTGTTTAACGTTTGTATAATCGTATTTGGCACCGCGTTTATAAATTGTTGGTGTGAAAACGTTTGTTTGATCACAACGTAGTTTCATGTGGATGATCGCATTTGCATGTTCGAGTTTTTGACCGGAGTTGAATTATGGCGTGAGCTCGAGCGTTTGTATGTTGTCGAGTTCTGATCCACGTGAAGTTACATACACGTGGCGTCAGTCGTGTGTATGTAACTTCGCGTGTGCAACTTCGTTTGTATATCCATGTAACCGCTTACACATTCGCGTTGAATGCTGTATTATCGCGCGGGGATCGAGCGTTTGCATGTTGACGAGTTCTGATCACGTGGGCGTCAGTCGTCTGTATGTAACTTCGCGTGTATAACTTCGTTTGTATGTCCATGTAACCGCTTACATATTCGTGTTGAATGCTGTATTATCGCGTGGGGCTCTAGCGTTTGTAAGTTGACGGGTTCTGATCACGTGGGCACCAGTCGTTTGTATGTAACTTCGCGAGTATAACTTCGTTTGTATATCCATGTAACCGCTTAAATATTCGCATTGAATGCTCGCGCGAGCCGCGAATCTGAGCGTACGGTGTAGTCTAGAAAGAAGTGAATTCCGCTGTATCACTAGAGTACCCGGCTTTGGCACCAAGAGACTTCTAGTGTATTTGAGTATGTTTTTTGAGACAATGATTGAGGGCATGGACCGAGGCTGCTAGGATCAACGCAACGTGGCCGATTCATGTTCGTGTGCGAACCGGTGTGGTGCACTAAGACTTGTTGTATAGTGTATATAAGTTCTGTATTTTAGGGTGGGAGCTCCTGGGTCAGTGTGTTTCATGATTGCGCGAGAGTGAGCGTTTATATTTTGGCGCATGAAACACGATGACTTGAGACACATGTGGTAGGTTGACTGAAACGCTAGGACGTTTATATGATGGCGAGGTCGTGAGCGTAGGTATGCGTGAATGTAGGTATGCATTTGCGACCGGGTTTGTATTATCATGAAAGACTCGGGCGTTTATATGTTGTTGTGCGGGTTTCTTTAACCGCATGGTAGTGTATTTCGTTTGCATATTCCCGAATTCTTTTGAATGTCGTCGAAAAAGAAATAACAAAAGAAGTAACAACACATTAATTAGATATTCATTCATTAATGGTTTGATGAGTTTACGACTCGTATACTCCATTATGTTAGAGAGAGACATTAGATATTGTGACAATCATGCGCAGAACTTCAAAAAAATAATTAAAACGAAGCCAATCAGTCAGCTATGGCAACATTTATATTCATTCAACACATCAGTTGATATTGAACTGATGTTCATGACTGTTCATTCACCGCCGGTTTCAAAAGAATCGCAGTTCGTATATAACCCCCTTCGTCCGATTCTGTCAAATGAAAGGATACCGCTTCCAATTGACCCAATGAACTAGTTAAACTAGTTAAATGAGATTCGGGAAACAGTCGAACTCGTCCAAAGTTCAAGATGATAAGCAACGGAAATTGATGATCAAGGTCATTGTGAAACCCTAGATGACGGCAATATGAATATGTTTTAAAAGCGGTTGGTCAGTAGAATACGAAAATTGATGATTGAAACCATTTTGAAATCCAAGATGGCGGCTTCTGGTTACCACAATACAGTAAAAACCACCATCAATATGGGTCTCATTTGAAAGGAGGTGATCAACAGATGCCGAAAATTTATTATTGAGATGATTTTTAAATTCAAAATGGCAATTTCCGGTTACCACAAAAAAGTGAAAAGCATTATCAATATGGACGTCATTCGAAAGAGACTGGTCGGCAGATGAAGGAAATCGATGATTGAGACCATTTTGAAATCGCAATTCTATATTTCAATTGCTAATCAGTTTGAAGCTTGAAATTGACATTTCACCGCACTGTTACAAATACTAATGTCTGAACATTGGTTTGGACAGGTGAGATTACGAAAAAGCAATCAACAAAGAAAGATCAATAAACCCTCCCGGCTTCCTCGATGTGCCACTCTCGAGACGTATTGCAACCATCATCCTAAAGCATCTCTCTGTTAGAGGTCAATATGAAAAGTCACAATTATGTTGAATAGAATATGAATGGCTATTATCCTAGTTGACACCAAAGTGAAGGTCTACGAATAAACTAGTATCAATTGTTGACAATTGATGTACTAAGTTTATTCAAACTGATACATGTAATATTGCTTGCAGTTTTTTGCAATATCGTTAATTCAATCAGCCTCAGGATAATAGTAGCATATGGTTATATGACAAAAAAATTTGCTCCGAGTAACTTTTTGTGTTCCATTTGGATCCTAGAACAACTGAATGGACGATATTGAGAGCGAATTGAGGATGTGTGATATATTTATATGTTATTTACTTATACTTTTTTCCTTTTTTATTTCAACTATGTTAGTCACATTTTCTTTTTTACATTTTTAACGACATTCAATTAGCTAGAGATTACTGGGTAGCGAAAGTTATGAAACTTAGAGCCATAGTACTCAAGTGAGAGCAAGGATGTGAAGTAAACAGATCGGAAAACTAGAAGTGGCAGGGTCATTAGAACAGGCTTGTCACGGTAAAGATAGACACGTCTACCTTTATCAGGACACATGTTAGTGAACTCGGGTGATTCGTAGTTATTCTGCCTAAGCTCGACCCTCATTAACAGAAGTCAAATATTAAGCCCGTACGATATTAAGCCTGTTCTAATGACCCTGCCACTTCTAGTTTTCCGATCTGTTTACTTCACATCCTTGCTCTCACTTGAGTACTATGGCTCTAAGTTTCATAACTTTCCCTACCCAGTAATCTCTAGCTAATTGAATGTCGTTAAAAATGTTATTTACTTATATTTTATGTGTCTGGCGATGGCTGAAGAACAGTAAACTGAAAGCAGGCACGTAGCCAGAGGGGGGGCTAGGGGGCTAAAGCCCCCCCCGAAATTTTTCAAAAATAAATTTAAGTTTTTCGGTAACTCGTAAAAAAATTGTATCTTGTTTGGTTTCAACAAATTGATGGGAGAATGGTGAGGAAGATTGCTATTTCGAACCACTGAAGACATCGGTCACGATATCTACTCAGTATGCCGAGTCTGATAACACACTTCCTTTCATATTGTGTGACTAGTCGGAAGAACAAAAGAAACTGTTACTTTAATTCTTGCTGGGGTGATCCGTCGGATGATTGAATCGCAGAAGCAAGAAGTGGTGCTCCAACCAAACGTGGGGGCTATTGACTTCCGGAATTTTTGCATAACCGAATTTCATGATTGGAAATATTTGCTGAAGGTGAAAATAGAGGTTATGCTTACGAACTTCGCCTTTAACCCATTATATCCTAGCGTATGAAATTTCATACGCAGAACTATCAATCGTTTAACGCGTATTTACTGCAGAATTTTGGCATCTAACTGCTTTATTATTGCACTAATGGGATCATTGCACCTCATATTTCATTGTGAAACAAGACAACTGCCATTTTCTATAATTTTGTTTACATTTTTGAACCGTGTATAGTTGGGGCAAATGGCGGCTGAAAAGTAAGCAATATATTTAATTGAATTTTATTGTTGGAATTCGTGCTAATAATTCCATTATGTGACAAAACGTTCCTACAGGTGTAAAAGAAGTGTTGTCTATCAGAAAATCCGAAGAAATATGTCTAACAACGTAAAATTTGTTGTTTTTATTTAAGCGTACGAAATTTTTTGCGCGAGATATTTTCATTCTCAAAACCATTTTAAGCGGCGATTTTATTTTTCCCATAATCTTTGATACATTTTTTGGTGGAATTGAAGATATCACTGCATTTGGCTCACTTTTTGAAACCCCTGGGTTATAATGGGTTAACGAGTTCTTCCTTGTCAGGCATTCAGTACTTATGTTATTCAACAAATTAGCCCAGGCGAAACCAGTCATTTTGCAACTTGTAACACGTGGTTGATTCTCATATATATGGATGATGAGAAAATCAATATTCGGCTACAAGATCTGATACCACTTACTTGAACCGCGGGCGAACGACCAGGAGGTTAAAGCCCCAATAAAGAAACTTAACTTATTTGAACCGTGGTCATTAAAAGATTCCTGTCACATTTCGTCGCTGTTGTGCTATCTTATGACAAGCGCCATTTAGCACTTTTCGAGAAAAACGATTTTTAAAGTTTGAGATTGAATATCTTAAAATTTATAAATGCTAGAAGCTTTTCGGAGAAGACATTCGATACTTCTATCTTTTCTGAAGTAATCTCTCGATTTGTGTGAAGATCGGTTGACTACACTTACAGTTTTTGCTTAAAATGTAAACCAAAGTCGCTCGCATACGTGTCATAAGTGTGTATTCATGATAAAATATGTATGATGTGTCACAAATGTGCACAGAAGATTTCATATAAAAATTAATTATAACTGATTCGTAAAATTATGCGTTATAGATCACTATGTCCAATATTATACTTTTCCATGCGATAGCAGCAATATCAGGTTGCAAAATGATAGTTTTGGAACACAAAGTTTTCCCAATTTTCCTCCTTTATTCAGGAAAAACAATAAACAAAAGTTGGTTTCATTGACAATATAGAGACAATGTCTATCAAACAATGTTATTGTTGACAGGTGACTAGACGAAACAAATATTCTTCTTGCATAATCCATCACTACATTTCGGTATACTTTCCAAAACAAGTGGAAATCTCAAAACGAAATTTGTTCAATAATCTTGAATATATAAGCCAACCATTCCCAGAAAAAAACTATGGTGGGAAAAGTTTTGCTCCCGAGACAAGAACCTAGCTAATGCTTATGGTTGATCTGCGTAGGAACTACCTATGTCATCAGAGACATCTGTTGGCTTGCTATAAGCTTTTCGGCTTATAGCAAGCCAACAAACTAAGAATGTTGTCTCTTTTTTCTTTGTCATAAGATAGCACAAGTCGATCACTCGAGAAATTGGCGCTTGTCATAATCGTGTTTCGCTATATCTCAGTAACCCAGCAGAATTTCAAAATTCAAAAAAATTGATTTGAAAAATTAAATTTTTCAAAAATTTAGAAGTTTTTTAGACAACTGAGTACAAAAACTGTCCCAAAATTAACATTTATCGCTAGTGATGGCATTTAACAAAACTCATTTTATGCTAGATATTGGCCTGAATAAAGAAAGTTAGTTAAATCATACGCAAATTGGATTTCTGTAATAGATTAGAGCACTGTACGCTTAATATAAACGTCAGGCATCTCACTCAAGCGTGCTAAACAAAAACATTTCAATTAGCTGATGACATAGTTGTAGCCGAGACGACAGTTTTTTTTTTATTTTCGCATCATTTTAATGCAATAGTATTTCTATTGACACTCAATTTCATTTTATGTGGGGAATGCGGGCCGTATTGAAACACTGTTAATCTGGAAAATCGAACAATAAGCAAGAAAAACGTGAAAAAGTAAACAAGCCAAAAAGTGGTAAACCAGCGGTTTTCCTGAGGTGTTCATCAACCCACGAATCGTATATTACTAATTTTGTTGATATACAGAAACGTACACAGTAGCGGTAGGACTAACTGACGTGATTTTACACTTACTTTCCTTCGGATGTCAATTGATCAATTGGTGCTAAACCACATATTAGTCAATCAACCATAATAAACTAAATGTTGCAACCACCAGCAGCATTTTAGTCGCTTTCGATGGTTTCTAATTAATGCCTATGTAAGTTTGAAAACGACGTGTCGATAGATTGATCAGACATCAGTAAGTTATCACGGAGAGCGACTAAAATGTTGTGACTAGTTGAGTCTATAAGTCAATAAGGTGGGATTATTGTTTCGATTTCATGTTTTCATTATATTACAGTCTTTCGTTTTATTTTTGGTCTTTATGGAATAAGATGATAAGACATCACGGAGAAAAAAAAGCAAAAAGGAATCAATAAATTGAAATCGAGGGGAAGTAAGTGCGAGGTATTCCCTTCTATGTGTCGAAATTAAGAGATGCTGAAATTATTGATCATGTTCACATTTATAGTTTCTAGTTATGTTGTCAGCAATGATGCATTTAGTAAAATTTTACGTAAATTAGTTGATAGTAGGAACAGTGTGAAGTGATTTTCATTCGATTTGTGGACAATTTTCTTGAATGGATTAAATTCCGGGCGGTTACCTTTAGTTGATTAAATCATTGAAATACATAAGTCATTCCACGTCAGTTTTACAACCAAAATTTCAATTCCTTCCAAAATGTTTTCTTACATTCTTTAGCTAAAAATAACACGTATTTTTTGGTTTGGCTAAATATTATATTTTTTTTTTCAAGTTATTAGCTTTTGAACTTTTGAAGTCTATGAAATTGAAGATTTTTCAATCACTGATAACTCGGAAACGGAAAAAAAATTAACTAAAAAAGTTGCGTTTTCCAATAAGCTTACCAAAAAAATCACAATTTTTTTTGTTATATAACTTATGAAATTTGCAATTACTTGAAACAAATTGAATTTTTTTAAGGTTGGACCAAATTTTTTATTTATTATTTTCTTTATGTATTAAAAATCACGTTTAAAAGATTGTTTAAAAATTTGGTAGTGGAATTTTTTGCGAGATATTACAATTATAAACATAAAACAAGGCAATTTTACACTAAACGCCCAGTGAAAGGCCTGTTATAACTGAAATATCTCGTAAAACACTTCGAGTTCCATTCTGAAATTTTCACATAATCTTCTTAGTATAGTTATGTAATCAAAATAAATTTGATTTCGGGGGACTTTAAAAAAATATTTGCTTTTAACATTAGAATACCCCCAAAAAGTCTTAAATTTGCAGAATGCGAGTCATTCCACGATTTACAACTCTAATTTTAGTTCCCTCCAATTTTTTTGCATTCTTTAGCTGAAAATTATAGACACGATTTTTTTTACTTTAGCTGAATTTGATTTTTTTTTCAAGTTATGAGTTTTTGAACTTTATAAAATACTAGCTAATACCCATTGCGCGTTGATGCGACTTTCAACGAAACAGGAGGAAAACACAATTTGTTCCGAAGCGCCATCTTGTAGGCAGATAATCCCCACCAATAGCACACAAACAGGCTCCATAACAAATTCCTACTATGCATAAATTTTTACGGCAATTGGTTAAGCCGTTTGGGAGTCCATAAATCATATACATACAAATATCGACTTTTAATAATATAGTGATTTTTTAAAGTTTTATAAATTTAACAGAATTGGACATTTTTCATTCCCTGATAACTGAGAAACTATTAGATTTCCGGAAAAAAAGTATTAAATAATAAAAGCTGCGTTTTCGGATGATCTCGGCGGGTATAATTTTGTAATATTTTTTTGTGTTAAATAATTTATGTATTATGCAAATATTAGTAACAAATAATTTTTTTTCACGATAGAGCCAAAACAATCTTTTTAGCTTTTTCAAATAATTTATAATTATATCGAGAAGATTGTGTACAAATTTCAGAAAGAAATTCGAAGTATTTTACGAGATATTTCAATTACAATAGGCCTATCACTAGGCGTTTGGTGTAAAATTGCCTTGTTTTAAGTTTATAATTGTAATATCTCGCAAAGTATTTTGATATCCACTCCCAAATTTTTGCACAATCATTTTAACATGATTCTTAATATTTAAAGAAAATAATAAGTAAAAAAATTGGTCCAACTTTAAAAAAACTTAATTTGTTTCAAACAATTGCAAATTTCATAAGCTATATAACAAAAAGAAATTGCATTTTTTTTTCAGTAAGCTCTTTGAGTACACAACTTTTTTATTTAATATTTTTTCCATATATCGAATCGTTTCCGAGTTATAAGTGATTGAAAAATGATCAATGTTATAAACATCAAAAGTTCAAAAAAGCTTGACAGCTTGAAAAAAAATCATATTCAGCCAAAATAAAAAATACGTGTCAATTATTTTTAGCTAATGAATGCAAGAAAAAAAATGGAAGGAATTTAAATTTTGGTTGTAAATCAGACGTGGAATGACCCATATATTTTATTCCTATTGATCACCAAAGATCCTCCTTCCTAACTGGGGTATGCCAAAAATTATGTTATGATGCATTAGAAGTGGTAATGGTTACAGGACGCCAGTTCAAGAAAATAGAAGTTGAACCATCTACAATTCGTTTGCTAAATCAGAAGATTTTGTGCAAATTTCGACATTCTCTTCGATCGAACATTTTATGGATATTTTTCTACTCATTTCGATTTAGCGTCTTCTACACCTTTTAAACGTGTAGCTTTGAACACCTTGCGTTTTCCAGCACCGTCAAGGATTGTGATATTCGGTTAGCGCATAAATACTGAGAACTCTAGAATATCCATTGTTGCAACGAGAGTAAATTGTAACTTGTAAATAAAAATAAATAATAAAAATCAAATTAAACATCAATAATTCGTTGATGTACTATAGCCTTTCTTGTGACAAAGAACATGGATTGTCTTAGATTTGGCTTTGTTTTCATTAAGAACTTTTCAAAATTTCGTTTAGTTTCTAGTGACAATATGAAGTAATTAGAACTAAAAGCTTTATGCAGGGGTGGGTAAAGCGTAGTTGGTAAATCGATTGCCTTGTACGCAGCTCATCACGGTTCGTTCATCAATCCCGCACATATAGGGTTAGAATTTTTTCTAAAGAAATTTTCTAACCCAAAAAGAGGCGAATAACCGAATAATCGAAATAAAAAAAAAAGCTTTGCAATAATTTTTTAAGCCCCTCCCGAAATAAACTCCTGGCTACGGGCCTGACTGAAAGGTTACGTGTAAAAATATTAAATTTGCTGTTTAATTTTCACCGAGAAAGGTCAAGAACTCAACGAAATAAATAAATAAAGTTCTCTTATTGTGTCTAAACAATTGACCTGAGCTGTTTAATCTGTTACAAGAGTTTCAGGTACAAAATAAGACTTGAAGATAAACAATAACCATCTCGACTCACCTTTCAGTCGCCAGAAGTTTCGGCTCCAAACAGTGAGGATTACCTTGCTAAAACTAAAATTGATACTTGTGCAAGTGAACAACCATGCGCTTACATCAAATAATAAGAACCAGTGGAGGCGCGTGGTGAATGATCTGTCGTATAACACCCCTGAATTGATATAATCATTCTCGATGACTATGATGACCATAAACTGCTGTGGTTTATCTTTTCAAGTGTAACGCGATTGCAATTGTCCGCACTCCACTAAAATCCACAATTAAATTTAGTTCACTGCTTCAAACCAAATCTCCTAATTTGTTTAGATGTGATGAATGATAAAATAAATTAAACCACTCTGCCGGCAGAGCAAGTTTCAGTTCAAAACATGTTCATATATTGCTATAATCCTATCATAAAGCGCACCCATTTCGAACCGAACAGCAAATGTCGATAATAAATACACCGCACAAAACGATCGTTGGGTACGGTTGCCTCCTTTTGGGGCTGTAAGTCTGGCGCTTCCAAATCCGTCGGATCGAGCGGAGACTAAGCTCCGAAAAGACGCGATTCGTTTGTGGTTTATTAGATTGGATATGATTTACGCGTCCCCCACTTTTTATGTTCGGAGCCGAGCCGGAGAAATAGTGTGAGTTGTTGTAGCACGTTCAGCATTTGCCATTCAATCCGTGTGTCGGAACATTTTTGTTTGTAAGCTAATAAAACAATCACGGCTCCCGGAGTCCGTAAAGGGGCTGTGATTAATGACTCGCATTCGTTGGGTGCTGTCAAAATGTGCGAATTCAAATATTTACGTTTGATCAATTTCGTATGTTTACTCGGCAGGATAAACTCGGTGCGACATAAATATCAATTACTGGAACTAGGTCGGGTTTGAAAAGGGATTGCTTGGTGCTGCCGCGTCAAACGGGGAACTAGAATGAAATTGCGTTTTAGAGTTTTTTTTATGGTGATCCAGAAATTTCAATGTCTGGAAAGTGGCTGTGTTATCACAGCAAAGTTATTACCCATCTAAGAAGATCGCCGCCAAACAATTGCAAATCATGCCGAGCATGCTACAGAAAATATACTCTGTACCGCACCCATTTCTGAATTTGTTACAGTAGTGGCTGGAAAATAAGAGCGTTTTGCGCTGCAATTGTATTGGTGGGTAAGGTGAAAAGCTTGGCCTCTACCAATACAGTAATTGCGGTGTTAGGTCAGCTCCGAAAGCTTCCGGAACGGCTGATTTTCGCGTGGTGCTCGGAGTGTCTGCTCTTGCGTGCTCTTGTTTCAAAGTGTGAGAGATTGAGAGAAGAAACAACGGTTAAAGAGCTTTCAGAGCGAATCCTTTCGTGCTCAACCGAACATCGCACAAATACTAGCAAGCAACATTTTTTCTAAGGGTATTGGTAACCAGTGAGCATCTCGCTTGCTTTTCTGTTACTGGGTCCATGTATGACGTATGCAAAACGGGTTCTTCGACGGTCGACCCTGTTCGGTAAAAGCCCGCATAGCTGTGCCTGATGCTCGACCGAGTTGAGCCAATGTGATGGGATGGCACACGGGTAGCAGGTCCAATATAATGAAAAAGCTAAACTGTGAGACACAGACGGTAAGTGGTACATATTTTATACCCTACTCTGAAATCCATGCCCATAAGACTGGTGTCCCCGCTCCCCCTCTACCTGCGCCTGTATATAGCTCGAAACTTGGGCACACAGAGCTAGCTACAACTCAGGCGGAGGCACATATTTGCGCTGGCGATTTTTTTTTGTTCACCAGGATACGAACCTAGCATGAGATAATGCATCCCATTCCCATTCCATTTGTGTACACGGATGCTGCTATACTATATGAATAAGTAGGTATATACATATGAGTGAAGCGATACGAAGCAAAATAATGCGGAGGTGGATGTTGCCGTTTGCCGTTTTTGCTACTGTGCCAACCGGAGGAGATATCATGTCCGTGCTGGCGCAATAATGAAACCACATTGATTTCGAGTTCAGCATCCGGATTGGAATTAACTGCTGCGAGTTGGGTAATTTTGTTGTGCGCTTGTGATCGTAACGCATTGAATTAAATTAAATTAGCTAGCTAATGTAAATTTCTGGACCCTTTTAGAGAGGATAATGGTGTTGGTTGGTCAAACAGGAAGAAGTTGAAAGAAGATAATGAACCAACGGACGAGATTCGTTTCTTCATATTTCAATCAGTCACGGAATATCCTTTTATGAAACGTGTTGGGACATATGTGATATCAAAAAGTAATCAAGTGTATGGCAGCTCGGTTGAAAATCCTCAAATGATGACTCCGTTAGCCTGTCTTTGAGGTAGTCGATCTGTTTTGGTTTAGTGGTTAAATTAGAAATTCGTTTCTATATTTAGAATAACGTATGCGGAATGAAATTTGGACAACGCTTCCAGCATTAAAACAAAAATGCAACCGGTTGCAAGGCATCATACTAAACGTCATACTCTAGTCACACTTATTTTAAATATCCAGTGTTAATTTCGACCCGCTAGGAGATACCATGTGAACGAAATGGCAGCGAACGCCCAATCTGGCACCTAGCTATTATGCAAAAAAAAAGTTTTGGCGCATTGGAGGATTACGACATACTTTTTGTACCACAGGCTGATAAACCTCCAAATGTACCAAAATTTCGCCCAAATGAGGATTTCTGGAATAATTTGAAGAAGAGAGTATATGCCAATAATTTTCGACCTAAAACAAACAAACGTGATAATCAAAATTAAGAAAGAAATTAAGAATATGCCAACATCAATTTTTTTTACTCCTTTGCAAAAAGTTCCTGTAAACTATCATAAAGCTTCTCGAATGGGCTCAATTTTTTTTCTACATTAAGTTAATAAGCTGACAAATGTTTTCATACAAAGAGAACATTTAATAAATGGTTTTCTACAAAAAAAATTGCCTTTTGAATTTTGTCCAAATTTTATTCCGCATACGTTATGCTTGAAAACGCTTGCGTTACCTTATCTCACTTAGAGAAAATGAGTGCATTGAGAGAGTTTGATACGATTTGATGTTAGATAGAAAAATGCAGGTGAAAATGTTGATATCATCGACTTTTTCATTTTATAAACCACTAGCTAATACCCATCGCGCGTTGCTGCGATTTTCAACGAAATAGGAGGAAACACAATTTGTTCCAAAGCGCCATCTGGCGGGCATATAATCTCCAACTAATACCCAGCCAACATTTTGATTCACTTTAATAAGTTGCAATTTGATTAACTGCACTCTTCAACGATATGAATTGATTGTATAAAATGCACAGATCTCTTCTATGTGAACAAAAGTGGAGGCCATATACGTACAACAAATCGGTATAGTAGAACTATGTGATTTACGACGAATTTTTATCTCATCAGAAGCATTATACAATCATCTAGGTTATCATTTTGAGTTTATATATGATCAGCTTCACAATCACACATGAAGGTTTATGCAGCATAAGGTCCCCAATGTGATAACAAGAAGTATTTTTTTAAAAATATGAAAACAAAAAGTCAGGATGAAATTTCCATAATTCTGTTATAAGACACAGTTACGCCCACACTGGTAGATATGTTTTTCATGGGTGAGGTTGGAGGTTACTGGAAAATCAATTATTAAAATTACCTGCTACGATTTACTTCCAGTTTCGAACCTGAGATCTTCGTATTCCCAGCATAGCCGCTATGTACTCATCTATTTATACACTGTCAAGCAACGATTATATTTGATCATTTTTATCACTTTGTGATTACGATCTAAAAATACCATAATCCAACCTAAATATGGCACTATATTTTTTTTTGTTCAAATATTGAACTAGTCTGGTGGAGAATTTGCGAAGTGCTATAAGGAGGTGACTATTTTTTTAAACGATTTTGCAACTTAATCCAATTGCAAATTAATTTCTATACAATGTTTTAAAATTGTCTTTATTATTCCGCCTGTACAATTTTGTTTTAAGTTGTAGTGGACTAATAAATAACTTCAAGTCAACATTGTATTTCGATCACAGATTTGCATTTTATGTGAACTTTTTACAACAAAACATAATTTTTGCTAGCACTATTTGTAATTTTGATTTAGTCTGTCATTATTTGTAATTTATAGTAAACTTTGATATACGATTGCTGGTTTGCTGGGTAGTACACAAACACGCCCCATAACAAATACCTACTGTGTATAAATTTTTACAGAAATCGGTTAAGCCGTTTGGGAGTCTATAAATCATATACACACAAACTTTGACTTTTATATATATATATATATATATATATAAAATAAAAAAAATAAATATATAATATATAGAATATAGATAGATTGTGATTCAAATTTTCATTATTTTTTTAGTCATTAAAAATTGTTTCGCCACTATCTGGTGTTTAGGTGTCATTATGAAATTGGAAATATCGTACAGTTGAATAACTCATAATAAACGAAAAATTCCATTCGAGTTGTATTGATTAAATTACAGGCAGGGCCGTGATTATAGAGCATCCGAAAGTTTTAATCGAATATTGGAAGTTTATATTAGTCCAACATGTAATTTTTGTATCTCAGTCGTCGCTCGATAATCGAACGGGCAGCACACGGGGGCTACACGTCTAGATCTGGTGGTGAAAGAAATACCGTTCATGAATTTTCGGCGCCGATATATAAATCCCGGATGCATTTTTTGTAAGTGTTTCAACGCTTTTTCGTCCCAATAAACGGCTCTACTTTACTTTTAAACACTTTCACGACGTTGCTTTTCGGGTGACGCTAATTTTATACACTCTGAACTACTTCTATCCAAATTTTCAAGAAAAAATACTCGATGCGTAATTTTCTACAGCGTTTTTTTCCGTGATGAAATTTGGTGTGGGACACCCTTTAGTCGGTATGCTTAACTACTATAAACCAATCCAACATTACCACGATCCAGCAGTGTCTGTTGAAGGTTTCTTCTCGATAACACACATTTACTTAGTTTGTTACACGGAATCGATTGGTACACAAGACTTGGCCTTTCGGGATTCAGCAAAAATCTTCAAAGTTTGAGGGTTTCCATGCCTTTCTTTTTTGAGAGACGTGAAAAAATCAAACCCTCCCCTTGACAATTTTCTGCGCACGGGCCTGGTATTTTCTAATTTTAGTCATGTTCAGCCAACTGGTTTCTTAGAGTGTTTCAAAATTAGGAAGCATTTTTTCAGCAGTGAGAGTGGCAAGTTTTGCATCTATCAAAAGGCTCAGCTCATTTATCATGATCCACTCGTTTATGATATTGCCTCTCAATATGCTAAGTTGGCAATACTAATCGAACGTGTATTGCGAAATAATATTTTCATTTTATAGACTCCATGATAAAGGTGAAATAAAATCACCGAAGCTTCGTTTTTGCCGTTTTATTTTGACTGATTCAGCGGATAACATCCTCAGAATAATTCACAGCAGTCGTCAAACAACTTAAAGTAAAACTGTATATTTCTAAAAAGTCAACGACTAGTAGAAAAGTTGGATTTCAATGTTTCGTGCTCCACTCGTCAGTAACTGACATCAACTTGCTGCCAATTAGACGATATTTCCAAACCAACACCAAAATTGGCACTAGTTAGACACTAAATCCAAACAGTTCACACAGCATGTGTGAATGCCGAAAGAAACTGGCTGGTACCGAGTCATGTCTCGGTTTGCCAAGCACTAAAGTTCTGAATCACTGACGAGTATAGGAACGCGAACTGTCTTTTAGCGTGAGAGCCAAACGCTTGTGTGTATCTTTTTCAATGAAAAAATGGATAAACCTATCTGCGCATGAGGGTACAAGACCTAACTTGTAACTTGAAAAGTTGAATTTGAATGTTTCGAGTTCCACTCGTAAGTAACTGAAACAAACTTAGATTTCGGCACCACATGCTCAATCTTACTTGATATGCTAATAGCTATAACTCAAGGATATCACTTAGGACAATTTATCTTTAGTTTATTCATTAAAGATCTCTGTAAATGCATCATGCATGTAAAATTACTTAATAGTGATGGCCTGAAAGTGTTTAATTCCATTACGTAGCATCTCGGTTTTACTGTTTTTTCGATATGATATTTTGTATATTTAAAATGGTTATATGTTTGTTATCCAACATGCGCTAGTCTAGAATCTTTGCGAATAATGACTTTACGGTTGCAGTATCTGATATTAAATCATTTCTGGCTTACGAGTATTTTTTAATAGAAAAGTGTGGTTTTTACTATCATAACTCAGCACTCAGTTATGATAGTAAAAACCACACTTTTCCACGATCCCTCCGAATCGTGACCGCATATATTTTAGATTTCCGGCTTACTCGATCTTGTGCCGCCATTTTCCAGTCTGCTTCAATACCTGCCACACGCGCATCTTTCTCAACTGTACACAACCAACGAGTGCGGGTCTACCCTGAAGTCGACGATCTCGTCCAGGTTCACTGCTGAGCATAACTTTCGTTGGTCTCTCCTCCGGCATTCGTACTACATATTAATCCTTCCAATGTCAGCGTTAGAGTGATACGAATTTATCCCCATTGGGCTGAGTCGATTCTAAGTCCCATCAGGAGTGTCTGCTCCAAATGTGATGCTAATCGGACAAGTCTAGTTACCGGACCAACGTGTACGTAATTTGTAGGAGGGTTTTTGACAATTTCCGTGGAGACAGATCAATCCAACTTCCTTGGGAGAAGTTATTAAATTTTTAATGAATTGATATCAGAGTCAGTGTTGCATGGGGCCTAATAGCACATGGTGGTGAATCAGTAGTCGATTCCCATTAATTTTTTTGCGAGATATCGGTTGGGTTTAGGTGAGTAGTATGTTTAAATGAATTTTAGTACAGTATCAAATTTTAATATTTGCTTTGAATCATATTATAATTAGAAAACTTTAGTTCTACATTTCATCACATAGAGGGCGCCAACACTAACTTTTGAACGGAATAAGGTTGAAATTCAGTATGTTCTACAAAGTTGTAGAACAAGCCATTGTCAGTAATTTTTCTCCATATTCTATTTTTCTTCCTTCAAAAGTTAGTGTTGGCATCCTCTGTACGGTGAAATATGAAACTAAACTGTTGTAGCCAACAGATGCCTCATATAATGTAATATAATACTTCCAAATATACTATTCAGTTAAATCCAACCAGTATGTCGCAAAAACAATAAAGTTCATGGGAATCGACTACTGATTCACTATCATGTGATGTTAGACCCCATGCAAAACTGGTTTAGACACCACTTCATTAAAAGTATAATTACTTCTCCCAAGAAAGTTGGATTGATTTGCAGTTTTCGACAAAGTAACAGGCAATAAAATTATCTTTCGTATTTTTATTTGCTGTGATAAAATGATGCATATAGTGCCACCTAGCGGTGAAAATGCAAGTTAGTTGGCTTTCTCCATGTAAATTGTCGAAAAATGCCACACAAACTTCGAACACGTTGGTTTGGTAGCTAGACTTGTCCGATTTGGCTTAAATTTGGAGCTGAGACTCCTAGTGGTACAAGGAATCGACTAGGTGTTGAATATCTGTCGGATTATTTGACGCTTGATTATGACATATCCCGCGTCATACGAATCAGCTTTATCACGTTTGTCGGAAAACCATGATCAAACATCAAGTGCTGCAGTTCGATTCGTTTCACTGAAAACTTGAAATTCACAAACAGATGGTTCGTTGGCAAGTTGTATTCCTGGAATTTATCCCAGATGTGTCGCAGGGCAAACATTTGGTCCATCGCTGATCGTCCTTCTCCAAAACGTGTTGGTACAATGATTAAACCAACGGGCGCAGTTTCTTAAACAGAACACGAGAGAGTACCTTGTAGGCGGAGGTGTTTCTTTTTCTACGCATAGTCAGCTCTTTCGCAACGGTTTTAGCATTTTTAAATGCTTGTATACAAATATAACGTACTCGTTTGAGTTGTGCGACGCGAAAATTTCAAATGCAAAGACTTCAAATATGAAAAATAACGACAATTATTGCAAATTTTACCGCTCGTTTTCGCCCTCCCTTAGGTTGAGGGATTTGACGGTATTACAAAAATCATCAAGCATTAATCAAGGTTAATAGTAAATAAACAACCTTTGCTGCGTTTAGACAAGTTGAAGTAAGTTTATACACTTCTAATCAATCTCTTTATATCATTTTTCTTTATTCGGCATGCTATGATTCCTTTTATTACTATATCTCTATACTATATCTATACTCATATAGATACAAACGTACAAACACTCGTGTCCTTCGCGGTAACACAAACTTGGTCACAAACGCGACCATGCAATTGCAATCATCTACACTTACTTACACCCGCGATTTAGCCAACATTAAAACACCCCGGTACTTCAGTAAACGCAGCACCTATAAACTTACAAACGCAGTCTCAAGCATTATCCCACCACTCGATCAGGAAACGATCACGTCCGGAAGTCTAATTTCGGTCTTAGCAGCCTAGACGTTCAGTTGAGCCCATAAAAAATGACGCTCATATAGACAACATGGCGACATGACCGGAAAGTCTAGTGATATGGGGTAACTGACTCTCTTCAATCATCTGTACCATACACTTAAAATTAAGCAGCAGATTCACGGATTCAAGAATACACGCCATGTGAGTATACAATCGAAATTATACACGCGAAGAGACATACACGTGACAAACACGTTAAAATACTAATGCTTGAGCCCTTCGCGATTATCCACGCAACCTACACCCGCGATCTCAGAATATCCCGGTGATAAGGTGAACGTCTCCGCGCTTATATATTTTCAAACGCGGTCTCAATCATGAACCTAAGAACTCCCGCGCTCGCACGATCATGAATTGGTCACTTCCGGAAGTTTCTATCAGGAGCGGATCCAGATAAAAATTTCGGAGGGGGTCCAAAATTTCGACTTTGAAATGTTCATTGTACAAAACGTAATATGTAATACCCTCATTTAATTAAAATCGGTTTTGGTAATCGAATCTGGTTTGGAATGATTTTGAACATAGAATGAATTTAAAATAGAAACTATTTTAAAATTTCTCAAGAAGTTAAAAGACTCTCCCCCTGGATCCACCGTTTCTACCCTTGGTGTCAGCAGACTTTCAATGTTCAATGTTCAGGCCCAATTAGACCAATTAAAAAAAGAAAGTTCTCATATCTACTGGATAATGATGACATGACCGGGAACTCTAGTGATAGAAGATCTCGTTTTCTTCTAGCATCTGAGCCGTACATCGGCCTACCCCTGAGTCGATTCCTAGTCGATTTCTAGTCCCACCAGGAGTACTTGCTCCAAATTTGAAGCAAATCGGACAAGTCTAGCTACCGGACCAACGTGCCTGAAATGCGAAAGTGCTATCTAGTGGGTTTTCTCCATGCAAATTGTCGAAAAATCTCATGCAAACTTCAGGCACGTTGGTCCGGTAGCTAGAGTTGTCCGATTTGCTTCAAATTTGGAGCAAGTACTCCTGGTGGGACTAGAAATCGACTCAGAGGTGGGCCGATACGGGTCATTTTTTTCTTGTCACTCTATTGAACACGTTAACGTACAAATGCTCGAGGCCTTCGCGATGATAAAGTCTCTACGCCTGCATATATCTGAACCGTACAATGAATATCACATTCAGAATCACGACCCGCTACAATTGTCCTTAAGCAGTGTTTCAGTGGGCGGCATTGCCTGTCTCGTCTGCAATTGTAGTGTGTGATTCTGACGGGGAGCCCTTCCGGGAACAGCTCCAGTAGGACAACTCTCGAAAAAAATTATCTCTCGTTCTATCAATTGCATAGAAACATAAATGGAACAGACCAATTATAGCAAAGATCGTGGTGTAAGTTAATTTGATTATCATCGAGAAAACAGAAGGCGGGCATGGCGTAGTTGGTAAATCGATTGCCTTGTACGCATATTACCTGAGCTTGAATCCCAACATCGCACGTAGGGTTAGATTTTTCTACAGAGATTTTCGACGTTGAAAATGTCTTGCTTCGCTATCTGGGGTTAGGTGTCATTCTAAAGTTTAAAATATCTCCGAAACTATGTAAGGTTTGAACGCTTATAACTCCGCTATTACTAGATGGATTTTAATTATTTCTACACCAGCCGATTTGGAATCGCCTAAATAAATTGATAAATTAAAGTAGTGTATTGAAACCTGGTAAAATTGAAAAAAAAATCACAAAAAAGGAAAAATTTCCATCATCGAGGCATCTCTTTCAGGCAGAGCCATCAATAGGAAACGTGGCTCAATCGAAAACGAAAAGTTATACATAGAGGTGCCGCGTGCCCACGAGTTACATCATGGCTATAATTTCTGGTCGCTACATGTAAGCGGTAGACGCTGTGGATTTTTGGCAGCGGTGGCATCGCACACAGTTAAATCGTGTACTAATTTTTACCAGGTACCAGGTGGGGTGGTTTTGCATTGAGTTCAACACTGCAGGGTGCGACGTGTGTATTAGGGTGTCTCAAAATGACATCATGTTAAAAAAAAGTCATCGGGCTCACTTCTTAAATGAAAGGTTAGGGTATTGGGAGAACTTTCTTCTTCGGAGTGAATTTGCTAAAATGCTCCCTACTGGTGGCAAATTTCGATTTTTTGAAAAATGGGCCGATTTTCGATAAAAATTTAAATGCATGCTTCTTGAAGTGCGCTTGAACGACATTAGATTTTTTTCAGCATTTTTTTATTTTACTGAAGGTCCTAATGGAGAAGTATGGTTAGTAAGTTTGTACAAATTTTGAATTATAAGAGCGGCAGAGCCATTAAAACTTAGTAAAATTTTTTTGGTGTTTTTCAGTAGTAAATAACTTATACCCCATTAACCGCAGCTATACACTTTCTTCAGCAAAATTACGCCCCTGCATTTTGCTCAACTATAAAAAGTGTTTTCTATACTTTTAAAATTTTGTAGATACCCAGTTTTGAAGAATAAATACTAAAAAACACCAAAAATTTCACTTTTTACTAAGTTTTAATGGCTCTGCCGCTCTTATAATTCAAAATTTGTACAAAGTTACTAACCAAGCATCTCAATTTGGATCTCCAGAAAAATAAAAAGATGCTGAAAAAAATCTAAGACAGTTCAGGGCCAACTTCAACAGGCATAAATTTGAAATTTTATCCAAAATTGGCCCATTTTTTCAAAAAAATTAAATTCGCCATCAGTAGAAAGCGTTTTAGCAAATTCACTCCGTAGAAGAAAGTGGTCCTAATACCCTAACCTTTCATTTAAGAAGTGAGCCCGATGACTTTTTTAACATAATGTCATTTTGGGACACCGTAGTGTGTATGCTGCTTGAGGGTTTGCGTTTGAAAAAATGATTTATTTTTATGCTTGTGTGTGCGTTGCGTCAATCCATGTTTTCGGCGGTTTGTAGGTACATAGGATAATGAGTCTGTTGGCACACATGCTTCATATTTCGGATATATGAGATACGTTTTTCGTCCCTAAGGCATCTGACAACATACTTCTGTAGTTATTTCTAAAGCACGGGCGGACTAAACTGGATGGGCGTCTGCAGAAAAGCGGGGGCTAGTTAAAGATTTTGCTGGGCGAGAAGACTAAGTTATGTTAGAGCAGTGTTTCTTTTGATTTGTTTTCAAAATGTTGCGAGATAATCTATAGCGATTTTTGGTAGTCAACCCAAAGGTAATGCCATCTGACCATAAGAAAACATTGATTGGTTTTTATGACAGGATTGCAATATCGATCGAATTTCTTAGGGCATGTTCAGCAGCGTAGTATTTTATATGGAAGGTTCAAAGTGGAATTGGAACGAAAACATCACCATTAGAGCTTTATGATTTATTATTTCGAACAGTTTTGTTTCGAACTGTATGATTGGTATAAGCTGCCATTCTCTTTGTTACTTCATTTGAAATCAGAGTTGCCACTATTTTTCAAAGAAAATCTGGCAATTCAAATAAAAATGTGTGGTATAATCTGTCACTTGATAGCGACCTCAAAGTCATTGAAATTTGGCATACATTTTGGTATTTATAGAACATTAATCGTTTTGGGAAAATGCGACCCAGATTTATTGTTTGGGAAAATATGACCCAGATTTTCAAAATTTCAGTTTTCTCGACGCATGACTGAATACTACCGATACCAAATGGTAAAACCGATAGCAAATGGCAAGAACAATGTGTAAAAACTTTTAACAGCAGCAGATTATAAAAGCCTTTTCTTGTTACTGGCTCGTGCAAAAATGATCTAGTGACGGCAACAGTTTTTAACGAATCTACCATCCCGATGAATATCACAATAAATTGACTCAATTGGCACGCTCCTCACATTGGTTTGAGATTTAACCCTTTCACTTGATGATGATGATACTCTCGCTTTCTTTATGTCTTAGGAATTAATCTTGATATTTTCTTTGTCCAAGATTTAAAATTTGTCAAGACAACGAAGGAATTTATTTTGAAAACTTCTACCGGTACAACACTGGCCAAACTTTCCCTTAGCCCCAATCCATGCTAACTACTTTCTCAAAGTTTTACGACTCTTTCAGTTTTAATTGCTTTGGCAACCTAATAACTTGCATCGTTATTCAAGTCATGATCTCTCTCTCTCTCTCTCTCTCTCTCTCTCTGTCTCTACACGAATAAGTCTTTGACCACCCAATAGAACGCTGGACACAGCACAATAGTTTACTTTATCGCGAAAGATAAAATTTTACGGTAGCACAACAGTGCGAGAATGAAAATAATATAAAAGCATTTGCCAGTCGAGGACGACTTGCCTGGGGCTCTAAAATTTTTAACACCTCATAAATAAGTAGTGGCAGCCAGCAGAGCGGTAACAGCTAAACAGTAACAGTTAAAAGAAACAAATTTCAAGGTAAGATGAATACATTACAGCGAGCCCCAGAGAAACCGAAGCAGCTCTCTAATCGGTATCGTATACAGTCGGAAAAGTGGCTACAAATTGGTCACAACTTATTACATTGGCTGGCAGACTGGGTTGGATTTTTTTTTGTCTGACCCGTTCATGCATTGGATACAATAGTCACGGTCAGCGTGGTAGAGGCACGGAAAAGATTTGAAAATTTAGCATTTTATTACCAACTCGTAAAACATTCCCAGCGGGTGAAAAGTGAAAAGCTTGAAGGGAGCAGGCAAGGCAAAAATGTATTGCGTGACACGGCGCGCTCAAGCTGTCCGTTCGGATGTCTTTCGGTTCGGTTTATTTTTTTATTTTTACCAACAATAGCACGCAAAAAAAAGAAAGCACCAATCGAGGGATACAAAAGCGCATTAATATCTTAATAGTCTTCAGATTCAAAAACCGGCTCAACCCGCGTGTTGGAGTTGACTTGAGCTGACAACTTTTTTTTGGCATTTTGTTAGCAAAACGGACATCTTTCACACGTGCTGTCGGGATTTATGCTGATGGTATTATTATACAGCTGTTGTCAGGACTGAATTCATGAAGCTTACAGAACAGCCCTTAGAAAATTTAGATAGACATTTTTTATTGTTTGCGAACGATGCGGCTAGCGGATGATTACTCCCTTGGAAGAATGCTTTAGTGTGTCATTATTTTGTTTTAGACTGCCGTAACATTCTTCTATATCGATAGAAACAATTAAAAGTTTTGTCCAATAACGAAACAGCTGCGGGATATTTAGGGATGTCATGTAGTTGCGTTTCGTCTTTGTCGCATCAGTTACTGGCAGGCCGATTTGGTTACTCAGATAGGCGCTAAATCCAATACGGAACACTACTCGGGATCAAATGTAAACAAATGGATATTTAAAACAGTGCGCTCACTTTTTTTTCGTTTTTGTGCATTTGATCTCATGCCTAAAATAATCTTTTTTGAACATGGACCACTTCGCGCAAAGATTAAATGACCAAAACGCTTCCACAAAAAAAAATCGACGGATCACACTCACATTTAAGAATAGTCTTTGTCAGTGCTATATTTGGTATTCAATTGCTGCTTACAAAGGGGCGAGTTTTATTTTTTTTTCGAATCTGGACTCGACCAGAACCCGAGAATATAAAATTTGATAACCCGAATCCGACTTGAATTCGGGAATGTTGAAATTGGAAAATCCGAATCCGACCTGCACCCGAAAATTTGAAATTTGAGAAATTGTTTTTGTATTTACTTTTCTCAAAGGTCGAATTCGTAATGTTTTGAGAAACTTATAAATCATTGAAATTAATCACTGAAAGATAGATAAATCGGTTGCTAGTTCATGGCAAACGCGGAAAATTAATGACGTTAGTTTCAATCAATTTATTTTTTCATCAAAAAACCATTCCTTCGAGAACAGATTAGTAGGTTTTTACACGAATCATCAAAGATCTGCTGGGAAGCGTATTAATTTATAAAATAAATATTTGGAGCTTTAAGCTGTTGTCAACTTCCATTGGACAGTTTGCACGATGCAACCCGCGCTATCGTTCGGTATGGCTAAACTGGTGTTGAATTTTTTTTTATTGAATTCCTGTTTTGGTTATAAAATATATTAGAAATCAACTTTACTACTTATTAGGGTGGCTCCAAAGTTTGTACACTGGAACCTCTATGTACGAACTAAAGCGGGGGTTCGTAAATAGAATTAGTTCGTAAAAAGCATTTATTATTTGGGATTTATTTCGTAAAAAAAGTTCGTTCCACATTCTTACTGAAATTTCTTGATTGAGCAATATACTCGGTAAACCATATTGTAATAACCCATGTTTTTGGATATTTTTAGATTTCCGGGTGAGCAAATATTTTCGATAATCCTAACAATGAGGGTATTTTTGGAACGGGCTTGACAAGTAGATGATGAAAATGGATGTTTCGCTCCATTTTAAAATCTAGGATGGCGTCTTCCGGTTGATCAATATTCTCGATAATTATAACCATATGGATATTTTAGGAACGGAACTGGCATGTAGATTGATGAAAAAGGATAATTGCGACCTTTTTAAATGCCAAGATGTCAACTTTCGGTTAAGCAGTATACAGTGAAGACCCGATTTTATCAAACGTTGATTTTGTCTGCCCTCGATTTTATCAGCTTTTTGGCCCGCTTTTATCAGCCTCCCATGAAGTCATCCATCTCGAATACGAGTAAAATCCTTTCTTGAGCATATTTTTCTTATCTCAGAGATGCAAAATACGCAAAAATATTTGTTGCATTTTTTTTAAAGTTTGCATTGGAAGACCCCTTAAGAGAAAGTTAAAACCTACTAAATAATAAGAAAGGGTTATGAGGCTACGTCTAGGAACTAGAGAAGAATATTTTAACAGTTTCGGTTTGTTAAAAGAAAAAAAAATGTCCCGTTGGTGTCAATGTCCCCTTTTTCTGCCTAAAATACACCTAGGGGCTGATAAAAACGGCTCTTCACTGTACTCGATAACCCTAACAAAATGGGTATTTTTGGAACCGTTTGACCTATAGATGCTGAAAATAGGTGTTTGAAACCATTTAGAAATTCAAGATAGCGGCTTCTCAATATTCTTAATAATCCTAATCAGGGGTACTTTTTGAACGAGCTTGACAAGTAGATGATGGAAATGGTAGTTTGATGCCATTTTGGAATCCAAGATGGCGCCTTCCAGTTGATCGAAATTTTGTGTAACCGTAATCATACCCTTATGGTTTTTGAAACCGGAGGTCGCCCTCTTGGATTTCGAAATGGCTTCAGGCATCGATTTTCGTCATGTACTCGTCAAGCCTATTCCGAAAATAACCGAAAATAAACTTTTATTAGTAACAGTTAGCTAAGAATATGTTAAATTGTGTACAACTTCATACTGTACTGAACGTATTCATACTTTTTTACGAACTTGGTTCGTACAAAAAGAGTTCGTTATTTCGAAATTAGTTCGTAAAAAAGTTACGTAAATCGACGATTGGGATACGAAAATTTTGAATCTAACTTTTCTAAGTAAAGTAAGGCCAAGTAATGATTGAAGTATCATAGCATGCTACAAGTGCAATCTAAGTTTTATGAGCGACTATACTGCCGTAATACGCATATTTGTCCCATGTTCTATGGGATTCCCTATATACATGGGACAATTATGCGTACAACGGCAGTATAATACTACCATAAAATATCAATTGTTACTAGGGTTACCACTTCACATCAGGAAATGATGAAAAGTCAAATCACGGCAAGGCACAAATCTCCGATCAACATGGGGAACGTGCCATTTGAACCAGTCGCTATAGATTTCTGATTGATGATTGATTTTCCTGAATGAGAAATGAAAAAGACACAATTGCACCACTAGGTTTTTCTTGTTGTCTTTCTCATATAGAAAAGTTATGCAATCGCTCGGAATTTCGAAGTTTTAGCTGAGGCCCAGAGGATCGCGTCTCTCCGTTCGACTCAGTCCGTGGAGATGGAAAAATTTCTGTATGTGTGTGTGCGTGTGTCTGTATGTTCTTTTTTTATCGAGGGGGAATCTTCAAAAGAGACCACTACCGACTTGGCCGTGGTACTGTCGGATTCTTGCTGCAGCTCTTTCTCCAGCAAGCCTACCGATTAGACCTTAGCCTCCTGTATCTCCGTATCCTTTTCCTCCCGGGACCACCGTTGAGTATTACTTGCGTGTGTCTGTATGTATGCATGTATATGTGTATATGTCAAATAATCTCACCCATATTTCTCAAAAACGGCTAGGCTGATTTCAAAAATTTTGTATTCAAATGAAAGGTGTAACAACGTTTTAGGCTACTATTAAATTTAATTTGGATCAGAGCTCTGGTTCCGGAGTTTCGGATTGAAGAGTGAGGTCGCAAATCAAATTCCCATATAAACCGATTTCATTTTTCTATCTAAATCAGTGATTATCAACCTGAGGTCCGCGGACCCCCAGGGGGCCGTGAAGGCGTTGCTGGGAGTCCGCGAAGAAAAATATATTTTCCGAATGCAGATTGAAATTTCAAGTCTTGTTTCCTAACAAACTGGAAATAACATATTGAAAGCATAAAAAATCTATGTTTATCCATGGAGGTCTGCAGCACCCCAGAGTGATTTCTAAGGGGTCCGTGGTACGAAAAAGGTTGAAAATCGCTGATCTAAATGATGAAAAAATAAAATACTTTCTAAATTGCTTGGATTTGTGATTCTGGTTACCTGGTGCCCATCTAAATGTTCTTTGACGACTTTGTCCACATGTGATGGAACCGGAAGACTTGAGGAAGTGACAGAGCCCCCGAGTTAATTTCACATATTTTTCTCCCGGATTGATAACTCGATTTTCACAAACTTGGTTTCAAGGGAATAGTATCCTTATCAACCGCTATCGAATTTCAATTGCATCGGAGATCTGGTTCCTGAGTTAGGAGTTAAAGAGTGCGGTTACACATTAGATTTTCAGAAGCTTTTTGCCTTTCTCATATTGAAAGGTTATGCTATAGCTCCGAACTTTGACTTTCTAACTGAGACCCTGGGCCGAGTTTATTATACCATTCGACTCAGTTCGTCAAGATCGGAAAAAGTCTGTATGTATGTGAATGTATATATGTGTTATGAATGTCACTCATTTTTCTCAGATGTGGCTCAGATATGGATATGGATTTTCACAAAATTAATACAACCCTCCCATCGGCTGCTATTGTATTTTTAGTTGATCAGACTTCCGGTTCCGGAGTTATTGGTTGAAATGTGCGATCACACAACAAATTCCCAATAAACTGGTACCACAATGTTGCCCAAATAATGTAATATATTATTAAATATTATACTTGAATTTGTGCGTCTTTGGCCACTTATGGCGGTTTTTATGCTCCCGGGGACCTTACCAAGTTTCAAGTTAATGTCATACCTATTTCTTAACGAATTCATGATCAGTTTTACAAATTTGGTTTCAAATGAAAGATACGGTACTCCCATTGATTGCTTTCGAATGTCATTGAGATCCGACATTTGTTTCTGGACTTTTAAAATTGTTTATAAGGTCACACAGCAATTTTCCATATGAACCGTTGAAATTGTAATACCTCAGAGGTTAAAAATCTATTGAAATGGACATAAAATTACCTCGATTTACAGATCTAGATTCTTTGAATGTTTTGTAAATTTCGGAGAATTCCGGAAGTTCCAGGTTTCGCGCATATTCCAGAGTTGAAGTCGCATCGGTTATTCTGTGATGACTGAACCCATTTTTACACACAAAGTATTAAATGGAAGGTATAAAATGTGATTTGTTTTACTTCCCATCAAAACTCCTCCCTTCATACTAGCCCTCCATCACCAATCCACAGCCTCCTCTCCTCACACCACCCTAACATTCACATTCCTTTCATCCACCTCGAATATCAAAATAAGTTTGGGGATTCTCGATTACTTAGCTTACGCTAATTAAATATTATATTTAATTTTGTTTTAGGTGTGTCAGTGCCGATAGGTTCCTAGTCAGGTTCGTGGCAATGAGCTTTTATATACGTAACAAGTGTAATAAAAATCTAGTAGACATTTTCACAATTATATTGAACATAACCAACTAATGTATCATAGTTTGGATAAATGACAAAATAGTAAGATTGATCAGTAAAAGTTATCAAGATGACTAAATGTTAAGGACACTGCGATAAAAAAAAATGGTTGACTCAAATTTGGCGTATTTTTCGTTTATTTAAAAAACTTATGCTCCCCCAATTTTGTAGTTGTGTGCGTAGAGGATGTTGCCTCTATTTTGTTTCGCCATTTTCCATTAAGTTGTTAAAATGGCATCCAAAACAGCATATCAAAACTTTGCACGCCCATAAGAATTGCTGAAATTTGCCAAATCGTCTGACCACTGCTAGGAATCCCGAGCAAATGTTAATGGACTTAAATACCATGCAACCTCATTGAAAAGGCCATGAACATGGTCCGTTTCAATTTTTTCAGCCATCAATACATCATAAAATGGTCTAACTTTTACAGATACAGATTTAACATGGGGTCTGCTGGACCATGGAGACGGTGTTTTCATGGGTTGATCCTATTACAAACACTAACAAAATACAATATAGTGGTGGTGAATCTGAACCGTGTGCATGTGGGCCTCTTGGAACTCCCCGATCACGAATTTGACCCGATTGCCCAAAAAGGAAAGGTTCAAGATAAGTTTAAGCAGAAAAAGTTGTCACCGTGTTCGAAAAAAAAAACTTGGTTTGGCAGGCGATGTGGGCTTGCCTTTAATAGACAGGGTAAATTTCTTTATATCGGTAGATATAAATATACACGCTTTGGCCCTAGTCTATTTTTCAGAATTTCAAAATGCGATTTACATTTTCAGTTTGGTTTTATTTAATTTATATTTAGTTTAGTTTTGTTTAACCAATATCTGTTCGAAAAGTTTTAGACTAAATTTAGGCGTTTATTTTACTGCACAAACACAAAAATGTCGATCTTCGTAATATTTGAGAGATTAATGCAGAATAGATAGAAGCATCAATTGTCTTCTTTGGATTGTTTATACCATTTATAAGTTTCAATATATTCAAACTCAAACTTTAAAAATCGTTTTTTTCGAAATGTGCTAAATGGCGCTTGTCATAAGATAGCACCACAGCGACGATATAGCGAAACAACATGAAAAAAAACACAATTTGCTTTTGTACACTTCACCGTAAACACTTTGCGAATGGTAAATTCATCATGTTGGATGATGAATCGTACTTGACGCCAGACGACGCTTAATATGTTGACGAATCGAGGGTGTTGGTGTGGGCAGCAATTTTTGAGAAGCATTTTTCAGTGTCTCTGATCCATTCAAACAGAGCTTAAACGATTGATGCAGATGTTTGTATTAGTAAATGCTTGCCGAAATTGAAGCAATTCATCGAAAAATATCACGCTCGCGAAGAATTCATGTTTTGCCCGAATCTCTCAAGCTGTCATTATCAGAAAACGACGTATTGGATAAATATATATCTTTTGCACCGTAAAAGAACAATCCTCCAAATGTGCCACAAACATTCTCGAACTGTGATCAAACATGTGTTATACTCCGAGGCCTGGGAGGCTCCAAGCGGGCAGCAATTAAGTTCTCGAATCACGAGAAGATTAAAAGAAATCGACACCATCACCGCCCAAAACCTAATTCGAAAAGTTCGTCGCTCATTGCCTAAAATCTATGACAACGGTCCATTAAGTGCAACTTTAATGCATTTTCCATTTTGACGTCCTCGAGGAAGGAAAAAAGCAGATTTTTAAGTTTTCCAATAAATACATGATTTGGCAGGCAATTTGCCCGTGTGGAAAGCGGATCCCGTTCCTGACTACTAGAACGCTCAACGAGAAAGTGCACTTGAATGAATGCCTCCAAAAGCGTCTACTTCCAATAAATCTGCTAGAAAAGCGTAGAACTATAGTGACAGAATTATTCTGAGGCGTCACTATGGTTCTATGCATTGCTGGTAGGATTCATTTCATTACTCGCGAGGGTTTGGACCCTCATGTGAAGCTGGAACTTCGAAAGCATCTAAAGAAAGTGAAATTTGACAAATGAGGTAAAAATTAAGTTCCATGCAAAAACAAGCTGGTCTCAACGATATACAAGATGTTATGAGCAGTGTTAAGAGGAAGATACGTGCATTTGGAACATGGAAATTTTTTTAATAATATGCACCATGCTATAGTTCTCCTTAGTGGAGAAAAAATTGGGTAGAAACTATTTTTTCTCGACTTAGGAGAAAATTGTTTAAAACTACATTTGCGCGTTAAGGGCACAAAGCTTTAACTGAATTAGTTATGGAATTTGCGTTTCGACTTCGTCTCATTAGAATCCGACACTAACTTAGTGACGGTAGTAAGCTAACGCCGGATTGAGCCTAGGTCCAAAACCACTGAGACACTAATCCCTAGACACCCCTAGTCAATAGTGATGTCCACTAGAAAACAGTTGTTCTTAGCTTGAAAATTAACTTCTTTTCTTGTGAGACATCACGCACGATTAGGGGTTTGCTCTGGAACCAACTCCGTTTTTTTAGTTAGCGTCAAATTGACGCTAGCTTACTCCCGTCACTAGGCTAGTGTCGGATTCTGATGAGACGAAGTCGAAACGCAAATTCCATAACTAATTTAATTTAATAGTATGTTTTATTTTACCACCCTGAAAGTTAGAAAACAATTGGAGGTATAGGTTAATTTTAACGAACTTTTTTTTTCATGGTGCAATGTGATTCTGTACACCCGAATATTTGGCACATTGGTAAATTGAACCAACTGAATAGTGGTCAAACCATTTCCAGTAACGCATTTTACTCTACTCGTGTATATCAATTGGCTAGTTTCGGTATCCACCTCCGAGCGCTGTGACATAAAACCAATCATGTACGTAGATCCCGAACTACCAAACTGATTCGGGTTTCGGGAACAAAGAACTTGCGGTAACGATTTCCATTTCCCGCAAGCTTATCACGCTTTTTTGTGTACACAGTTTGATGCCTGCGTTAGTCCCCCCCCCTTTCAACCAAACAGTAGTGGATCCAACCGAGCAGCAAAGGTTGGCCGGCAAAAAATGCACTTGATCGGAAAAGTTAGCGCTTTCGATAAGTGTTCTTTGAATTTGTTGACCTGGAAAGGGATGCGAAAATACGGGTTAACCTGCAGGACTCCTGCTGGACAGGGTGGAGCAGAACGATGGGATATTTTCCCGCTATAAATAGCCGTTCGCCATCGGGAAAAGAACACCACGGGGCAGTCAGTACGGAACCGGTGTAATCTAGCGGTGGTCAGGGTAAATGAGAAAAAAGAGGAAAGCTTTTGCCAGCATTATCATCCCTTCGGTACCGGGAAAAGGATGGAAAAAGGTCTTTGTTTAAAATAAACCACATCTCTTTTGGCGGGCGGGTGGCGGCGGCGGCGAGAGGACAGAGAAGGTGACGTTTGAATAGCCAGTTTTCCAGCTAGCCAAGACGGAAACGCGCGAGAGCGTAAATGCGATAATGTGCTTAGAGCCACTTTCAAGCAAGCAGTCGACGAACGAACGTACCAGCGGTGGTGGACTGGTGGGTTCGCTGTTGTGTGAATAATTTTTGGGGTCAACGAAGCGAATAATTTTCATTAAATTATGCTCACCTCGCTCAGAGGTTGACCTCTTTGCCGCATATGGCATACACTGTGAAATTATGATTACATTCAATCGAATGACACGAAAGGTGATAGCTTGCAAAAGCTGTTTCTTTTCAGTCTATAACAAACGACCGAGCTTCTTCATCGTTTATTATTTCACGCAGACGCATGGTCGTTCACTCTTTAAGGGGTTTCGTTTCTAAATTTCAACATTTTTCCACGCCTTACAGCACAATGCTCAATTGTGCATTGGAATACGTTTCGTTTTTGAACCTGCTCACCTCCATTCCGAAACAAAATCCCTACGACAAGTTTCATTGCCTTTCCCGACTGCAGAGATAACCTTGCATCAATTGAAACGGAGAATGCACTCGGCTCCGATGCAAACGTTTACTGGTCGGCGATGATGGTTCGGGCCGGATTTAGGGGGGAAAAGAAGAAAAGATAATTAGAACAATATCATTGTGTCGAGATGGGGCAGGAATTTTCTGAATTCTCTTTCGATGGGAAAGATGCTCCCTCGGGCTAGATCCGGAGACGTTTTAATTTACGGCGCTTGCATGCTGCGGGAGAATACAACAAGCACAATGAGTAGAGGCAATTTTACAATGCCTTTTCAATTCGAACTTAAATGAGCAGTCGTAATTTGGGAAACTGCTGGATGGAAAAGTTGTGTTTTGCAAGCCAGTGGGTCGCTGTTTTTCGTCTGTTCATTGCTGCATTTTCGCTGAATGGCAGTTTTAAGAAGGCAGGTACATAACCAAGCCACAAAAAACTTTTAACTTACCCTTGATCTAGACTTGTTCTCCTATGTACAGCAAGTTGAGCTGGATGTGATGACTGACAATGTGAGAGAAGAAATGTGCAGTACCAAAGTTTCTTTTATATGTGCAGTGTTTCCTAAGCAGTCGAAAAAATGCTGATTTCTAAGAACTTTGAAAAATTGATTCAAATATGTAAAGATAATGATGGCATTGTTTTGCTCCCAACCGTCAGCAGTAAATAGCGCAAATAAGTTTAAACGAACGATAGACACACTCTTCAGAATTTAAATTAAATGTAAAGAGTCGCACCACTAGCTCCAATCTCGGAACGAAAAGGATTTGTCTTTTGCTCGTTCTCACTCTATGGATTTACGCCCAAACCAGCAGCCGCTTCGTGCTAGTTCGTTGCTATGGCGTAATATTTGCTGTAGTTCTACAAAGCCACGTTTTGAGCAGTGTCGCAATGCCGATAGCCAAGGCAGGAACGTTGCGGAATAGACACACACACTTAAAAGTGTCTCCATGTACTAGTGCTTGCTGGACCGTTACGATGCTACTACCGTCGCTGATTTCCCTAGGCTGCAGAAATTGTGTTTGCATTGGGTGGAGGGGGGGGGGGGTGGTGTTACACTTTTGAATACAAATTTTGGTTCAAAAGTTCAATAGTAGAAACACGTCCCAGGTTTTTTTTTTCAAATATTCATAGAGGTGTCGGCGCCTGTTAATTTGATTGGCAAGGGGGAATTTCGGTTTGTCAGCTATTTATTCAGTTCAACATTTTTTACCACGCGGACGCTTTTACTATTGAGTTATAATAATCATTGGAAGCTGTTAGTAGTCCAATTTCAGTTAGAGCTACTTAAAACAAATCTGATAAGTTGTTACTATTGTCAAACAACAAAATATGGCGGTAAGTGAGTGCAAGATACTGATGAGACGAAGTCGAGTTGGGAATTTCTCGGCATACTAAAGTTAGGTTACCCTTAATGCATAAAATAGTTTAGTCCAGTGTTATCCTTAGAGAGAGATATAGTACTGATTACTGACATTCAAGTCAAGTATTCAATGTGTGTAAGAAATTCAGTTGTGGTTTTCAAATGACTTCAGCTAGTAGCGACACACAGAGGAGTAATTGGGGTCGAATCCTGGCCAAAACTATTTATTGCGGCTATTGCTGTTATTATGCCTTAATATGAATTAAAAATAGAAAATAACTGGTTTTTGGGACTATTTGGTATCTATGCACCTACCAGTGCAGGGGTCAATTTTCTAGATCCTTCCGAATACTACTATTTTCGAGGTGATCTTTGTGAATACATTTGTTTTTCCCGCTGCATGAACAGTTGGTCAGTGGAAAAGGAAGAAAAGGGATACCTGTGCACATATTCATAAAGATTCATTTTTCCAAACATAGTATTTGACCCTACAGCATTTTGGCGCACCTCAAATTAGTAAAAATATCAATATTTTCAAATCGCTTGGAATTTGTGGATCGGAAAAGATCGGTAGAGATTGAATGTTTTTTGGATAGCCGGAATCTTGTTTTGTAATACTGTTTCAGCAATTTTGTCGGATCTTGCCGTATAATGTAACTTTTTTATCATTCAAATTTGAAATAAATTGTTCAAAAGAGGTTTTTTTGTGTACAGATTAGATTTAGATTTAAAGATGTGTATTGGACAATACACAGCAACACTACTATTTTCGGTTATTTTTAAGCTGAGGTTATACAAATAGTTGTGTTCAATTACGTTTGTTATAATATTGTCTTATTTAATACAGTCATCATAATTTAAAAGCGATTTTGCTGGATATATAATAAAAAATGATTAAAAACCTTTAAAATAACACCATTTTGCATCCATGCAAAAATTCTTTAGCAATTTTTGGCATATTCTTTATTTTGCCACAATATGCAGTATGCTTTTAGGTATCTAAAAAATTATAACTAAATAAAAAATCTAAAAAAAATTTTTGGTTATAGGCCAAGATTTTGTTCTAGTTACTCCTCTGTGCGACGTGTCGCTAGCCGGTGCTAACATGTATGTAAAATTTAGTGTGGTCATGATTTGTAACGTATTTTTCCTCGAATTTTTACGCAGGTTTTCCGGAAAAAATAATTAATACCTGTTTTCTGTGATTATAGCATACTACACATTGTTTTCAATACGTTTCTCATCTGCAGATAGAACTTCTGTCCTTGCGGAATACCGGTTGTGGTCAGCGGTTTTGTTGATAATGGATTTTGTATCTAGCTGGCGGTAAGTAAGCGCCAGATACTAATGAGACATATTTTCATAAGACAAAGCAAGCTCAAATTCGGCCCGAAGTACATATAACGGAAAGATGATGTATGTTACATTTTCATGCGCGGAAAATTAATTTAAATGGGCTGCACTGTTGCAGTTATTATTAGCACGTCTTGACCCAAGCAAGTGTGGTGAGATCAAAGTGGAATTTTGGAGTAGGAATTTTGATTAAGAGAAGAATTTCTACCAATACCCCCAAGGTTGATCCAATGTATGTTAAAGTCATGGCAGGCCATCTTCGATTCAGATGGAACTTTTACGTTCCACTGGTCTCTATGGGCAATAAGACCAGTTTGGCTTAAGGAAATGTGAGTTTTGTGTGCACTACTTTAAATAAAATATTATGCAATATTTATTAATGGATTAAACCAATTTGTGCATAAGGGCACAAAACCTAACTTAAATTATTCAGCCGTGTGGTACCCGGCGGGCTGAAATCTCTCGAAGTATTTCAGCAAAGAATTGATCAAGTGTCTGCGTAGACTTCAACAAAAATGGCATGACAAATCGACGGGAAATCCTTCGTGCATGTAAACTTGTAAATAGTGCTATTGACGTATGTCTTATATCCGATCTCACAACTCATAATATTTGTACTGTCACAGTCAATATGACATAGCATGGTGGATATCATATATACAGGAAATACGTCTATTGTTCGGCATATTTGTCGAATTATGAATCATCGTTTTTTGATGATTTCAAAAGCGATATATCATACTGTGAAAGAAATGGGCTTCCACTCATAATCGGCAGTGATGTTAATGCGCACCACATCATTCGGGGTAGCTCAGATATCAATTGGAGAGGCATCGTATTGATAGAATACTTAAGTAAACCAAGCAAATCGCCCAACATTAGCACGACCTGGCAGAAAAGAGGTGTTAGATGTAACTCTCTGCTCTGAAGGTATTATGCAAGAGTTGGCAAACTGGCTCGTACCAAACGAGCTAGCTGCTGTGTAAATAATTCAATTTTGAGTAAGTGGTAGTACAAAATTGTATTTGATTGTGGGGACTTTGCAAGAATGTAAAGTCTCACTCTGTTTTATCAAACCGTTGATTCGTGCAGATCATCTCCACTCATTTCGGATTTTCGATAAGTCGAAAATTGAGACACTTTCCACAACATCAGGTGTGAATACTAATAGTTGCGAGAAGTGCGCTTCTAAACACTTAAAATGGGTAAAACTTTTGATTAAAATCACATACCAAAGAACAATTGCAGAAGTGCTCTCTCGTACAATGCTTCGGCTGATTGTATAGAGCCTTCGAGTTCCAATGCTTATCGACTTCAAGCAAGGTTGGAGAAATGTCACCTTTCGATTGCGCTGAAGGATGATCTGTTAAAAGATCTTCGGGGGGTGTTGTCGTTATATTTATTCAATATCCCCTCGGGGTTGTTAATATATTTGCTCATCGAGAAGTGCCTTTTATTCACTTTGAAGTAAAGAATACTTCCGTATTGTCTATGTTCTCTGTGTCGTTATTTATTTCGAACCTTACCACTTCCCAAATCAACATGGGGAACGTGCCATTTGAGCTAGTCGCTACTGAATCCTAAACTTAAATTAAGTTCGATTTTTGTGTTTCGAATTCATCTCGATCGTCAGGGCCAACGCCAATTTAGACAATGTATCTAAATTTGTACCTAAATTAGCACTAATACGCACAATAATCCAAACAGTCACGCGACACATGTGAACGCCTAAAGCAAACTGGCTTGCCCCGAGTGACGTCCGCGAAGCAAATACAGAAGCACTGCTTTGCCAACGAGAAAGCGACCTGGCATCGAAGCAAGGGGAGAAAGAGAACAAAATTTTGCAGGCGCATCAAGAAGATCCGAACCACTCACACGGCAAGTTGGCGAAATTGTTAAATGTGGCCAAATAAACTGTCACCAACGCAATAGAAGTGTTCGGAAAGCTTTTGTCGATAGCCAGGAAGACTGGATTTGGGGGGGGGGGGGGGGGCATTGATAACCGGAGGCCACGAAAACAGCGAAAAGAGTGGCCAGCTATTTCAAGCGTAACTCCAACCTCTCCGTCCGAATTGTCGCAAGCAAACTGAGAGTGTCGTCCACAATCATGCATCGAGCCTAAAAACAAGCCGGACTGTGGACTTATAAGAAGGTGGTGACTCCAAATCGTGACGATAAGCAAAACAAGCCGGCCAGAGAACGATCGCGAAAGCTGTACATGAAGATGCTGAGTTTGATTGCGTGGCACAGACTGGTGAAACCTGCGTCAAGGCAGACTTTAAGTTTTTTTGGATAAGAATTTTATATTTCGATTGGACGAGGAAAGGCGGCAGAGATTTTTAAATATATTAAGCTATCGAAGTGGTAAGTTATCTGTCCCTGTGGCTTGAAGAGCAATACTTACATAGCAACCGGGACCATCAAATAAGAAATTTATGGGCTGAAGTACCTGGGAAAACGTATGTTGTTTGTTCTCAAGCTACACAATTGTTCCGTTCCGTATTGGACGGATTTGGTATCTTGTCATTTCTGAGGAAAAGCTATGAAGTGGTATGCCGCGAATAACGTCCAGATAGCGCCCAATCAGCTCAAAGCACACTGGCGTTCTGCGGCAGGGAAAGTGACCGAGGAGGCTCTTGTAAACTTGTTGGAAGGAGTCAAACTAAAGGAGGTCAAGGAATGTTGAAGTTCTTCGCCCATCCAAGGTTCCAAGTCAATTGACCGAAAGCCATTTGGCCGTTTGCCGTTTTGCGTTGATTTTTATATTGCCGAATGGGTCATTTAGCCGAATGGAATTTAGCCAAAAAGGTCGTTTGGCCGAAATAGGCATTTGGGCGAATGACATTTGGTCGAATGCTGTTTGGCCGAATGGCATTTGGGCAAATGTCGTTTGGACGAATACCATTTGGTCAAATGGCAATTGGCCGAATGCTAGTTGGCCAAAGACAAATGTCGAATGTCGCAATTTTATTGATTTTTATCATTTTTGACCACATACATTGGATCGATTCACTGAATGCGGTGTAACTGTGGGTACTGTTTTGACATTGGAAGGAAGAAAGAGGTTTAAACTTGACCTATTTAAATAAGTTTCGCAACCAATTTTTAGCATATATGAGAAATCCAATGCCAGTACAATGATTCTAATAATGCTTCTAAACAGATTTCAGCGTATTATTAGGACTAGCTAATTCAAGGCGAATGATTTCGAAAAAATATGATGTCATAGATTACACGGTGCTACAGTAATTTTGAACTTTTCAAGAGACCTAGTATAGGTTGTAAGGCGCATGTATTTTTGGAAAGTAAAAAAGTAGACCTTTCCCACGGTATGCTATATATTGCACAACAATATGAGAATTGGCAAATTTTCGAGATTTTTTCATGAAAACATGCTAGTGATTCAACATTTTTCCAAAGGCATGTCCTAGGTCTAATGATACTTAGAAAGAAAATTTAATTCCGCGGCCAACGACATTTTGATCAAAAAATCGGTCGGGAAATGACAAAGTTATTTAACCCTTTCATGCCCAACTTTTTTCTAGTGCATGTAGAGTTTCAAAACTGATTTTCCTTGAAAACGGTGGAGTCAAGAAACACGAAAAGCCTATTTTCATAAAGATAGGTACTTCCATGGCAGTGCTAGAAGCTGGTGAATTTTTATCTTCTAATGCTCAATACAATTCTCCTAGTATAATTACAATAGTCCAATTACGTGGAAAATGTAGCCAACGACAGTCTAAATTGATAAGTTTTATCAGTTTTCAATAATATTGCACCATAACGAAGATAAATAAAAAAATCCTTTTCCGTCGTCAACGTAAGCTGTCCCTGGCAGCACTGCTCCGTCGGAATCCAATCAGACTAATTGCAATAACTTCAGTTATAGAGCTGATCCTTGTACCTGTTAATACTCAAATTAAAGGCTATAATCATATTAATGAGCCTTACTTGTTTTTGTGAGCAAATCTCGCCTCAATCAAAAGTTATAGCTGTTTAAAAACGTTGTTGTCCGCAAACAACATGGGCATAAATGGGTTGATTATTCCCAAATTAGGAATTGGACTCTTAGCGAAAAATGCAATTTTGCGATAACCGCTGTAGTGCTATGCTGATCACAGTAGCATGCTACATAAACCACTTAATACTCATGGGTGACAGTTCCTAATTTAGGCAAAATCGAATAACTCCGCTATTCCCCCACCGAATTTAATGATAAAAATATCGTTGGATGCGGAATTAAATGATATTTCGATTTGTGATTAGAACTAGGACTTGAAACATTTGCATGTTTTTCATGACAAAATCTTAAAAAATTATTAATTTTTATATTGTTGTCCAAAAATCGCTCATTATTTCTTACAAAACAGCATTATACAGTTGAAAAGGTCTATTTTTCTTCTTTCCAGAAATATTAAAAAATTGAAAATCGGCTGAAAAGTGGCAGCGTAATTAATTTTTTAGTGAAGAAAGTCCAAAAAAGGACTTTTTGCTATAAATCAAGATTTTGGGGGTATCGCGTCAGATATTACGCGTGAGTTAACAATATAATAATTTAAGGTGTTGTTGAAGTAGATAATCGAAAAAAACATGATCGAAAAAAAGAAGGAAAAGGAAACTAAAAAAATACTCCGAAGCGCAATCGTGATCTTCGCGCAGCTAAGCAGCCACGTTAGCCGGAATGCACAACTTCAATTCCACACTCTGGCGACGACGAGGACATTGAAGAAGTCATTTGCAAGTACTAAAATAACAGACACAGTTGCTGAAAAATATGTTTTTTCAACATTTCCCTCCGCGGTTTCATGATTTTTTACATCATTTGCCACTTCCTCGTTTTCTCACCTGGACTCCATTTATTATTTGTGTTATGAATTTTTAAATAATTTCAGTATTCATACCCTTCAAAGTGAAGTTGAACCGCTGATTTTCTAGTCGTGTACGTTGTTTTATTTATCTTCGAATTTAGGGACCTATCATAACACCAGATTTCATAAACTTCGAAAAAAGTACCTTCGGTTTATTGGATTTCGCTTGAATTTTTTTTTAGCTAGGTATAAAATCAATATTGCCAAAACGTAGCCAGATGTATAACCTTTGTATCGTCTTGAGATTTCACCGCCTTTGCCTATTGAAGGGATTCCTGAGTTGAAGCCGATCGTCAGAGTTGACTAGTGTGAGTGTTCAGCACATTCTGATTCTGACGTCGAAAATGTCAAATTTAAAATGGCATACCCAATATGGCGACTGTGATTGGCTAAATTTTATGTTTTTTATATTGGCCTAAAACGGCTTACAAGGGGGGTTTCGGGGTCACTGATTTTGATTCTGACGTCGAAAAAGTAAAATTCACCAATATGGCGACTGTGCTTGTCTAAATTTAATGTATATTCCTTGTTTGGACGTGAGTCTTTGTTTTTTTCCTTTCTTAAGGATTCTTTATGAACGTGTCCACTGGAAAACAGACAGAGAAAGAATGACCGGAACAGTGAGAATGAAGAAACTGTGAAAACTCACCATTATTAGAAACACTGAGAAAAGATATGTCCTCAAGCAGGAATCGAACCTGCGATCTCCCAGTGTCTAGTTAGGTGCGTTAACCACCCCGCCATCACATGTTCCCAAAAGTTTTTGTAATCACCGCTGCAGCCTCCAATACCTCCTAATTGACCCATCGACCCCCAATGTCTCCTATAAGCAGGCTCGATTCCTGCTTGAGGACATATCTTTTCTCAGTGTTTCCAATAAAGGTGAGTTTTCACAGTTACTTCATTCTCACTGTTCCGGTCATTCTTTCTCTGTCTGTTTTTCAGTGGACACGTTCATAAATTTTATGATTTTTTATATTGCCCTAAAACGTTTTACAAGAGGGTTTTCGGGGTCGCTGGTTCTGATTCTGACGTCGAAAATCTAAAATTCAAAATGGCGGTTACAATATGGCGACTGTGCTTGGCTAAATTTGTAGGCACAGTCGAGTTCTGACATCAGAATCGTAATCAGCGGCCCCATAAACTCTCGTAAATCGAATATTATGCTCATTGTAACAAAACTAGCAAATTTCATAAAAAAAGCTGCCATTGCGTAGCCGCCATTTGTAAGTTTCTCATTCTTTTATGAGAATCGTAATCAGCGAGCTCAAAAACCACATATTCTATTTTTATGCTAGTTGAGAAGTTATCCCTGTCTCTCAGAATCTTTTATAGATCAACATAATAATAAACTTCATTTTTGCGTATTTTGATATTTTTTTTTCGAAGAAACTGTCCCTCGAAAAATACTGCAAAAATCTATTATTTAGTTCAATGTTTGAGATACTTGCAAAACATTTTTTATATCTCTAGGACTTTTAGTTCAGACACAGCCGAATTTATTGTGAAAAAACGAGGTTTTCGAGTTTTAACTGTTTATAACTAATAAGTAATTAACAAATTCATAAAAAAATTTGTGCTAGTTGTACTCCTTATATCCCTAACAGTTGATTAAAAGAAAGAATTCGTATTTAGATGTCAACGCAAACTAGAAATCTAATAAAACTTAGAAGTAGGTGGTACGTCGTCGCAAAGGGTTAATATAAAAGATCATAAGTCGTTCAGAAATGAGATATTTCCATGGAAATTTCACAAAAGACTAAAAAAGAGTATGATATTCTGTGGTTGAAGTTTGAACGATTTTCATTAAGTCCTTCTGCATCATAGTAGTCTGACACATTGACACATTTTCTGAAAACCTATTTTTGTGAAATTACTCAATTTTTTGTAAAGTCCACGCGGACATTGTGGGAGAACGGGTAGGGGTACAAGAATTATCCACGGAGGGGAAGCAGGATGTCAAAAACGAAGATTTTTTTTTGTCCACGTGGTATTTGAACGTCCCTTCATTAGACGCAGATGGTACAGAGAAAATAAATTGTTCCTAAAATCGAGAATAATGGAACAATCGCGTTTTTACATTACGAAAATAGGACCATGGACAGAAATCATGTGTTTTAAGATTAAGTTCAATTCCCCTTCAGCAACACCCATAAAATGCTTTTATTAGTGGAGATATTTGTTTGCTGTCTTGGTTTCCGCCATGTCATTACCACAGCAATTTTCTGTACGTGAAGCAGTTCACAACTTTATGAACATTACACATAAAACCATAGGTTGACCCGTGATTTCATTCATAGATTTAGGAACATTGTTCAGAGCCTGACTATACGACGTGAACTGATTTATGATTTTTGTTTCTGGTATGCTGTCCGGAGGTCCGACACTACCAGCAGTTACCGAAATTCAAGCTAGGAATTCAACACCCTCGGCGCTGGGCAGCCAAAAAAAAAAACAGCCGCATCATCGTCGAATAGCTCTCATCAAATTTGGTGCAAGCCGCGCGGTACCGGCAGTCGTCAATGTTTTAAAGGTGTGAGTGCGCATTGAAAGCAGCAGCGTGAGAAGGCGGGTCCCTGCGCAAGGTGACAAAACTTCGAACCGAATACTAAAAATTATAGCGCAGAATAGATTCTCCACCCACACATGCTAGGGCCTTAAACCAGAAAAAAGTAGGAAAGAAATGTTTGAAGAAGAATTATGTTGCGGCTTTTTCGATTCCTGAAGTTTTACCAATGTACTCCGGGTAGGACTGCTCGGGAAAATGGTCTCCACTCTGGTTTCGGAAGCTGGCTTCTTATTGGTAGTTATTAGGGCCTCTGCCAGTGATGATAACCAGGAGTTGGTAGTTTAGTCGCGATCTTTTGATTTTTGGTGTCGTCCCACGAGACGGAGTACCCTTCGGCTAACCCGCCCTGGGGTTGGGTTTCTAGTCATGCAACCTTGAACGTGACAAGTAGACTCGTAAGAGGGGGCGTTGAAACCAATAAATAAATAAATCAATACTGCCGGCGATGTGGCGTAGCTGTTCGACGTCGCATCGCTCAGTTTGACCTAATAAACTAATTTATTGACCCTATGGTTGAGTAAGCCGGGCAAACGAGTGGATCACAGGTTTGCTTGCAAGGGGCCACCGCTTCCGGCGATTCAAATATGATGTGTTGTACTCTAAATCGCACATCATCCCTGAGAAAGGAATATAACTGGCAGATCAATCATCTTATAAAGAACAGCTCATGTTATAAAGAAGGAAAAACACCAATGAAAATTCAAATTGTTGCATTTTATAATTAAAAATTTTTTATGGTAAAATTCAAGTTCATGGTAGAATTCATCATTTGTTTAACATTACATAAACATATAAGTTAAAATCGGCTTTCAGTACTTTCAAACACATAGCTTTATTCAGATTATTTATAAATTTAAAAATTGTCAATTGTTCTACGCCAAGACCAGCGCTGGCTTCAAAGTTGAGGAAATATTACCTGAAGAGAGTATAATTATCCCTTACGTTTAATGCCTTTCAATATTGCATCTTTTCGACGTTTGTCCCTTTCGGTCTTTTGTTCATTTCGACCTTTTGTTCATTTCGACCTTTCGTCCCTTCGACCTTTTGTCTCTTTCGACCTATTACCCTTTTCGACCTTTTGGCATTTCGATTTTTTGTCCATTAGACCTTTTGTTCATTCGACCTTTTGTCCCTAAACCTCGTGAAATAGTTCACAAATTAAAAAAAATGCAACTTGATACTCTCTCTTCCACAACCACTCTGTTGCTCTACCGCGTATGTAAAAGATTTTGCGCGTATCGCAAAACGCGTACGCTGAACGCGTAAGACCAGCAATCGAATTTGTTTTAAAAATTACCACGAATAACGAAGACCCACAGCTCCGTTAAACCGTTTCATCGAACAGTGTAAAAAAACCAATAGGACAAAGCTAAAAACCTTTAACGGCATTTAAATTTTTTTTTTTGCATTAATAACTTCAACTAGCCGGAACGGAGTATTAGAAACAACTTTAACTATTGTTCTGGGTTTTGGACTAAAAAGATCTATTAGTTTTATGTTGACTGTCGAAGAATTGATGGAATGTAAGTTTGCTTATTAAAAGTTTATATTAAATCCTTTGTGCTATTTCTACCCACTAGTCTAGTTACAATTACCAACCCGCAGAAAGCGTTAACAAAAGATTGAACATAAGCGATTATAAAAACAGCTCATTATTAAACATATTTTCTTTCCATCCTGTCGACCATATTGCTAGGTTGTCACATCCTTCGAATGTCGCTTTTTCCCACTGAATTCTACAAACTAAATAGACGGACCATGCCGGGATCAGGAAATGTTTAATCGGTTATGACCACATTAAACCGAGCCCTAATCCCATTGTTTAAAACTAGCACACCAGCATCCGGAGCACATCGGCCACCCTCGGGACCGGGAACCATGGCAGACCGAGACCGAAACCGTACAAGAACAAGAGCTGCCATGGTAATCTTTTATTTTACATTACCCTTCCAGGCAGCCCCAGCTCTCCCAGCGAACCGAACATCAAGGCTGAAAGCGTTCCACCGGTTATGGGTGCTGTTGCTATAGGGTTTTGAATTATGGAACACTACAATTTTAATGACTCTGTAAAAAGCATATAGTCATAGAGCAGATCGTAGTCCGACACCGGCGGGCTCACCCCAGTCGCAACGAGTGCATATTAAACATGTGTGCGAACTACATGATGGAAGCCGGTTTGGGCGATGAGAGTGAGTAGAAGGCACTCTATGCCACCCCCGCTACATCAACATCTATATATATGCTACGTATGCTACATACTGTGCTTTACGACTTCTCCGCCAAGCGGTGGATGCAGTTGCCCTGGGTGAAACCTGACCTGGAGGGTAGATTTTAGCGATCAGCAACAGCGTATCCCAGGACTTAACCAAGCAACAGATATTTATGCATAGATAATCGAGGGCATTCTATCGGAAAATAATACCGGGTTATCGAGAGCAACGTGAAGGAACGAAAGGGCGGGCGAGGCTTTTATCTTCACGAACCCATCCATGCTGCACTTTTTTTCTTTCTTCTGCTTCTTCCTCTCCTCTCACACTCACCAACGGTAATGCTATGCCATCAGGTTATGGCATCGTTAGTGCCGTCGTTCGCAAGGTATAGACGGATATGGATGAGTTCGGCTCTAGTCGGATAGAGTGGATGGCTTTCATAAAACGTGTTTGTCAATATCTCGAAAGTTTCGTTTGCATACACATGCTCAAACATATCCAGACACACACACATGCACACACACCCGCTGCATTAGTACGCGCATCCAGTGCTGGTGAGGGGCTAGTGTTCGCGACTACTGCCACTATTATTGTTGTTGTTGGTGAGGGTGTCCTTATTACGCGAGCTCTTTACTTTCAAGTGCAATATCGTCTAAGAGCTTTATTATGCGGGTAGGGGAGGCAGTAGAAGAAAAAAACAATATTTATTTTGCGCTGCCTGAAGTGCGAGGGTTACTCTGTGTTGACTGGGTCAGTCAATTGGGGAGGTGTAGGCAGTAACCGATTGGGGTCGAAAGTGAAATCAATTTCCCGCAGCGGATTTTTTGTTTTATTTCAGCTCGAAGGATGAGAGAATAATACTGTAATGGATTGAAACTTTGTTGCGATGGGTCGGGAAGTAAAATATCTTGAGTAATGTGACTATTAAAACTCATTTCATGGAGTCGTGATTGATAAAGACAATACTACAGATGGATACAGGGCTACTAATTTTATCAACAGTCGTTGACTTGGCTAATTAAGATGTGTAACAGCGTAAAATATTCTTTAGTGTTTGGTTTAAGTTTTTTAGGGTAAATTTGAAAGAACTTCCATTCATTAGAGGAAACTGCGTAGTTGCAAGGTTTTTCTAGCACTTAAGTCATATTTGTTTTCACTGGCACTGAAACATTGATCATCAGTCAGAATGAGTGTAAAGTAAGCTAGATAGACTACAATCACGAAGACAACCCCATGCGGTACTGTGACAATTGAAGTCTCCTCGATCTCCCGTAATCCAGAAAATAAACAAATTTTTGAAATCTCAATCAGCTCACCTCTGAGTTGACCCCTAGTCCCACCAGAAGTCTTCGCTCAAAATTTGAATCAAATTGCACAAGTCCAGCCACCGGACCAATGTGTTCGAATTGAGAAAGCGCACTAAGTTGTATTTTCTCCGCTAGGTGGCACTATATCCAGCAGTTTATCTCAGAAAGTAGAAATAAGAAATATAATTTTATTGTCTACAACTTTGTCGAAGACTGCAAATCAATCCCACTTTGTTGGGAGAAGTTATTAAACTTTCAATTAAGTGACAGCACAAGGTATTGATCAATACTGGCGCGAACGTAGATCGCAGAAGGAAAGGAATGGAATGTTAGTCCGATACGTAAGAGAGGTGAATCCAATATCAGAGAGGTGAAAAATATCTGGACAATATCAATCCATCAACTCATGGACCGGGGATGAACGGGTGTACTTCCCTTCCGAAGGAAGCGGCCACAGATTTTTTCACCTTAGAAAAATCTCAATGACCTCAGCTGAGATTGAACCCAGACCAACTGGAATTAGTGGCGGTCACGTTTACCACTCATCCACCGGCGCCGTCTTTAAGTTTTTGGGATATAATAGTTGGGTTTAACTGGATTGTATGTTTGAAACTATTTTCAAACATGATATGAGTCATCTTTAGACCACGAAAATTTAGTTCACCGCAACCTTCATACATGATTGAAGTCATCATTCCACTCAGACGAGACCATGCGTTTTCCCCATGCATATTTATTGCCCTGTGGGTTAGTTCATTAGTTGGTCAAGTAAACACTAAACAAACATAGAAATAAGTTCGCTCAGTCCAAAGAAATGTCAGTTCGATTGGCATCTATTCCCTTACAATGGCATCAAATTGACGAACATTGAAAATTACGCGCGACAAAATATGTGCAATTTTGAAAATAATAATATGAAGACTACTTCTTATTTGCAATAAATATGAATGAAAAAATTGTTGCATAACTGAGGTGTTTCATTTTCAATAATTGCACTGTTGATGTCACCTAATAAAAATAGATGATTAGAGCTACGGACGAAAATAGCTGACCACCGCCCGTGACCAAGTTCTTGAAATTATAGATATTAAACCTCGTACCCATGATCTATTTGTGTTTTGAAAAAACTAATTCGCATCAAAAATATACCTTACTGTGGTTTATGTTATGTGTCTAGTCCATAATTAGGAGACATTTCAACATTTAGATATTTAAACAATGTCCATGATGTAAGGAGCCATGTCACGATTTCCATAATTTAGCATCACGTTAGCATAATATTTTATTCATTAGTCAGGGGCCTTCCATGAAATGCGTGGAAAATTTTGGGATTGGTAGGGGTTACGAGAAACACCACGCTTGTCCATGTGTAGGGGTTTTTCATTATATTTTTGTCTTTTATAAGATAAAAGACAAATTCCTAACGTCATTTGTGTGAGCGCTTACCTTCAAATTTTTTCAAAATTTTGAAATATTTAAAGTGCTTTTAACAGCATAATGTACGAGTGTGTGCATGTGTTAGAATTGAAAACATCAATGACAACTATCATAAAAAAATCAGAAGAAATCGTATGAACAAAATCGGAGAAATTTTTTTTTATCTGAATCTATTGATTCTATCTTCTGTATCTTAATCAAATTTCACTAATTTTGGATTAAAATGCTTGTGGTTGAAATTACGAGCCAATGCAAGAATCCATAGGTTACTTCAATGTTGTGTTATTATAACGAATCTTTTAAACGTAAATATTAAACGATCGTGAATTCGATCAGAAATTAGATTTCCATGTAAATACAGCGAAGACCCGTTTTTATCAGCCCCCTCTGTTTATGTTAGGTTGACAAAATGGGGACAATGGCAAAACATATTTGTTTATTTCTTTTTAATAAACCAAAGCTCTAAAAATATTCTTCTTTAATCCCTAGACATAGTCTCATAATACTGATTGGTCGATAAAATCGGGTCAAAAAATTGATAAAAACGGGTTTTCAATGTATATATCACAAAAGGCCAAAGAATTGTATGACATTCTGTGGTTTAATTTTTAAAGATTTTCATTAGGTCCCATTTTTATAATACAACCCGAAATTTTTTTGGAAAGTCCACGTGGATATCGTAGGGAGGCGTAGGGGTACAGGAATTGTTCACGCTTGTCCATAGATGGGAGGAGGGGGTCAAAAACGAAGGTATTTTGTCCACGTGGTTTATGAACGGCCCCTCACGATATTCATACTCGTGAAATTGTTCATAGAATAATAAAATATGATTTATGTATATATGAATTGATTAAAGATTCCTAGCGAATTAGTAACGACTCGTACTCACGAAATACTTCACAAAGTCAAAACCTTAGACATGGAAACGTAGACTAGTTCATGATTCCAAGTATAATTGTTACACCTGACCACGTGTGCTCGTGGAATAAATCATAGAATATCGTTCATGTATTCGCAAACTGGTTCATGATTCCTAGTATAATATTCACGACTGGCCATTCGTGGTCATGGAATAGTTCACACAATCCTAAAATATTCAAGGATTTGTGAACTGGTTCATGAGTCCTAGTACATGATTTACGATCCAGCTGGAGTGCTTGTGATATTTAGAAAATATTCCTAATCATTTTCAATTGGTAACGGATTTTTCACGAGAACTATTTTACAAAATTTCGATTTTTGTTCATGAAACATAAAGCTGTTACTAGCGACTAGTTATAGGTGCGAGCAGCAGATTAAAAAAACTATTAGAACCTCGAACATTGTTATTCATAACAACTAATAAAATAAAGTTCAATGTGATGTCCGGCCAGAAAATAAAAACTGCGGTTTGCAACAAAAAACATTATAGAGCCACAAATCGTATTCGTGATATCACAAAACCAGATACTAGTCACACTTTTATGATCCAATTCATATTGTCGTGTTAATCTGAATAAAAAAACAGATAGTAATTAAAAATCCCAAGTAACAATTTAAGTTTTTTAGGAAACTACAAGTACAATTTAAATTTTATGAGCTGCTACAAAATTTCCTTAAAACTTCTCTAGTAACACTAGGGCATGAACATGAATCACACAACTCCACGTGCCAAATTCGAATGTGAGCTCAAGAATTATATATGAATTAAGAAAATCGTGACTAAAAAATAGCAGAAATTGTGGAAATCAGGTCAAAGATCATGAAATCATTAACATAAATCACTTTTGTTCCTACCTCGATGGAAGGAAACTCCAAATCAGCATTAAGGACTGTCTATCTGCACTATTCCTCGCTACATCTGGCATCCCGCAAGGAAGTCATCTCGGTCCAGTAATATTCATCCTATACTTTAATGATGTCAATATCAAATTACAAAGACCCCGCCTTTTCTTCGCCGACGACATGAAAGTCTTTCGATGAATACAGAATAAAACCGTCGCCGAGTTTCTTCAGAGTGTGCTGGAGATCTTTTGTACGTGGTGTGATCTAAACAGAATGGTTTTAAATCCGAGTAAATGCTCAATCCACCTAGTGGTGCGATTGTGCCTTTCTCATTTATCATTAATAGTGGAAATGTCTATTATTTTTTTACTTAGCACGTATCCCACGACTACCACAAAAGTAGAAACTGACACAATTTAATCAGGTACAATATTTAATTATATAGAGTATAATAATTAATTAGCGTAATCAGTAGAAGTTCAATCTTAAAGAAGGTCCCACATCAAATTATATCGCGGGTAAAACACTGTAGAAAATTACCCGGTGGACCGATCCTTTTCAAACTTTTAAACAGTAAAATACAACGCATAAGTAAGCTTTTGACATTTTTATTTCATTCGACTTTAATACCATAACCATAACGCTCGCACCTTACGCTTAACTCCACTCATTAGGTTTTGTACATCGTCTTGCTGCAGCTTTTTCTGTACGGAAACCCACTTTTTATTCATGTCTTCTTCAGATTTTACCTCATTGGTATGCTTCCGTAGTGCCTGTTTCATCATCACCCAGTATTTTTCGATGGGCCTTCGTTCAGGTGTGTTTGGGGGGCTCATGTCCTTAGGCACTAAATTTGGCTTCGTGCCAATCCAGGAAAACATTTGAATAGTGGGACGAAGCTAGATCCGACCAGAAGATCGTAGGTCCCTCGTTTTGCTTCAATAGAGGCAGCAGACGCTTCTATAAACACTCCTTCAGGTAGATCTCTTCCGTTTACAGTACCGGTAGTCACGAATGGGGCACTACGTTCGCCACATGAGCAGATCGATTGCCAAATCATGTGTTTATTGGCAAACTTTCTGCTTCCTTGCTTCCTCCGGAACATGAAACTTGTGCTGGGTGGTAACGAACAGTATTCCCAGAAGCTGCCGGAACACTGCCTTGACGTAAGTCCTTGACGTAAGTCATCCATGATGAGACAATTAGGCTTCGTCAGCATCTGGGTGTACAGTTTCCGGGTCCGTGACTTTCCCACCGTATTTTGCCGTTCGTCACGATTTGGAGTCTTCTACACTTTGTACGTATGCAGACCCTTACGGTCCTTGGCTGTTTGAACGAAAAACTTGGACAGATTCAATTTTTTGGGATTCCGCTTAAACGCTTTCACTATACGCTTGTGATTCTGATCACAAATAGAACATCCATTCTGACCTGTTACTCCGGAACTAAAAGTCAGAACCGAATAAAATCCAATAGGATTACTGTATCATTTATTGGAAATCAAATTTGTAAAAATCGGTCAAGAACTCGCTGGCAAATAGGTGTGGTATTAGCTTAGGAACTTGGCGAGTTCTTCCGGGGGCATCAACAACCGTCATAGGTGGACAATGCGGTCAAAACGTCTTTGATGGATCATTAGTGATCTAGATAGTAATATTGCACCCATTTTAATGTGAACTACATCATTCGGACATCATGGTGTTACCAGTTTATATGGGAATTTGCAGTGTGATCGTACTCATCAACCCGTAACTCTGGAACCGGAAGTCCGATCAACTAACACTTCAATGGCAGCTTATGTGAGCGTTATACATTTGATACTAATATTGTGTAAATCGGTTCAGCTATCTCTGAGAAATTCGTTAGCTTAAATGACACACACACATAGGTACACACAGACATTTTTCAATCTCGGTGAACTGAATCGAATAGTATATGACACTCAGCCGTCCGGTCCTTGGTTAAAAACCAATTTTTAGAGTGATTGCATAGCCTTGCTTAATATGAGAAAGGCAATAATATGAGAAAGGCAAAAAGGTGCAAACTCAGCTAAATCTCAAAAAAGGAAATTTTTGTCCAAAATATTTTTTAGAGATAGCATCAATTGTTGACGTTTCATGCATTTTACACACATTTTACATCAAAAATATGAATTCGATTTTAGAAATTTCCCTCCATTGAAACTTTTTTTCCGGTCTATATGGGAATTTCATATATGACTGAACTGGTCTATGTTTCCGGAACCATATAACAGATTCGTATGAAATTTTATAGCAGTCTCTGTGGATTATATCTCTTTCATTTAAAACTAATTTTACGAAAATCGGTGAGCGCGTTCAATTTTTTATCGAGTGACTTGAACTCCGGATAGCCAGCCATCGAGAGTGTTGCTTCTTATTTATACTTCAACAACCGTTTCCACCTTTTTAGTTCGGTTTTTAGTATTAGTTTTTAATTTTCGTTTAGCTTGAGCTTGTGCGACCAGCTCTACTAACAAAAGCAAGATAAGTCAATCGCGAAAAATTTAATCGAAGGTCGTGAACAAAATGAAGCTATAACAGGAAACCACCGAATGAAAAAAACTTGAGCGGCCAAAACTAGGTAAAAATAAAATACACCAGTTGATAACGCGTGTCGTTTGTTCGCCTTTCCTGTCAGCATACGACCACAGATTCCACCGGATCGTCACCAATGCCGCTTCCGCTCGAAACGAAACTGAGCTAGGCTCCAACCCCAACCGCTGTCAAAATGTAGGAACTGACAGCGGTTGATTCCAAAACCCGACCTAGCCCCGGACTCAAACAAAAACGGCATAAGGCAAGTCGTACCCTGGCTGGCGCCCCCGGCCGGGAGGTAAGGGATAGGAGTTCTGTATCAGAGGTGCATGGCGGAATAGTATGGCCCCATGTTGCACAATAATACAGTTTTGTCAACCCGGAACTTCCGAAATTGTCGATAGTGGAAAATAACCACAACGAATCTTTAATTGGCTATCAGTTATCTAGATCTGCGAAGCGAAGTAATTTGATGTCCATTAAAGTAGATTCCTGTGTGACCGTATTTACCAACCTTTAACTCCGGAACCAGAAATTAGATCTGAAGAAAATTCAATAACAATTAATGGGGTCAAGTTTGTAATAATCGGTATTCGGTAAGTTTGTAATACTCGGTAATTCGCTGAGAAATAGATGGGACATTAACCTAGGAGTTTGGAAAATTCGCCGGGGGTATCAAGAACGGTCAATGTGACCAAAGCTACTTCGATTAATTATTACTGATCTAGACCCGCAAATCCAAGTAATTTTGCGTACATTTTAATATGTTTTGCATCACTTGGCCATCATGAGTTTTCTGTGCCCATAACTCCGGAACCGGAGGTCTAATTAATAAAAAAAATCAATAGTAGCCGATGAGAAGGTACTTTTCATTTGAGACTAAAGTTCTTGCAAATCGGCCATAAATCTCTGAGAAACAGAGGTGCATTTTTTTGTCATATACTCACTAGAGTGACAGGAAAAAAATGACCCCTATCGGCCCACCCCTGATTCGGTTCCCAGTCCCGCCAGAAGTACTTGCACCAAATTTGAAGCAAATCGGACAAGTCTAGCTACCGGACCAACGTGCCTGAAGTATGTGTGGGATTTTTCGACAATTTACTTGGAGAAAACCCACTAGCTTGCATTTTCGCCGCTAGGTGGCACTATGTGCATCGTGTTATCACTGTAAGTGAAACTAAGAAAGATAATTTAATTGTTTACAACTTTCCCGAAGACTGCTGGTGAATCCGGCTTTGTTAAAAGAAGTTACTAAACTTTTAGTGCAGTCAGTTTTGCATGGGGCCTAGCAGTGCATGGTTGTGTATCAGTACTCGATGCGCACGAACAAAACATTTTTATGAAATAACCGTAACATTTAGCTCTATGGTATGTTCAGAAGAATTATAACACATAATACGAGTTATGTTTTGGTTGGAAAATTTTAGTTCCAACTGTGACCCCCCGGCATTTAAAAATACATGAACAACTTGTCGTTAATCACAATTGTAGCTTGATTTTAATTGTTTAAGGCGATACAAACCGTATCGCGACATTTGCATATGTAATATTCATTTTTGGAAAGAACTTTTCTTATTCCTATCGTTAATTTGATACGGTGCGTTAGCTGAACTGAGCCATGGATCTTTTCTTTTTTCACAATAAGAGAATTTAAATGATACGTTTGGTACACGTTGGATCTTGTGCATGTGGTTTCTTATTAAATGGAGTGTCCCTCCTCCTCGGAGAAAACCATTTGCGAGACCCCTGCTACTGCTTGTCAATTAAACTGTTGTCACTCGAACTGGTCGTGCTTGTTCACAGTGTCATCACCGTTGATATTATGGGGATCACGCTGTATATCGAATTTTCCGGTTACGACCGTGTACCTGTTTTGTTTGACATCGTGACTGATGTTGATTGATGAAAATATTGATAAAACGAAATGATGCAAATCAACGTCGAATGTCAAATACCAAACTAATCGTCCTTGCTTATCAAATCATATTAGTTGTAGTGGGCGACAAAATTCAAATGCTTAACGAAAACCATTCACAACTAGATATTGGAAAATCAGCTTAGAGTGCATTGCGTACGAAGAACTGTATGTTCTCACTGAAAACGATTGCTTACGGTGCTTGATGATTGTTGTAAATATTATTATTATTAATCATTGCACAGTACTAGGATTAATAAAAGTAAAAATCAAGCACCAATTAATTCTACTTCCATAAACTCTTGTAACGGGAACTTACAAAGGTTTTTACAAGGAATAAGTTGTGGGACTACTAATGTGTATTAATAACTTCAATAGATGTTAAAAATGTTAACAGTAATGCGTGCCTCAGTTCAGAGTCGAAAGTATAGTATGCTGCTCTAAAAGAAAAATAATAATACGGAATCAATTATTGGAAAAAACGTAAATTTGTTTTTTATTCGATTCGCTTTGAATAGGTTCGCGTAAAACTGTCATTTTATATAGATTTTGTAAACATTAGAGCGAACTTAACTTAAGGTTCAAGTTACCGTTTTTAAGCATGTGTTAGAATTGAACGCTTGGTAGTGTGCGTCGGAAAATTTGTGTTCAGCTTTGCCACCGGATTATCCATATAAACCTTTTTAAAAACTCTAAAAGAAGAATATCAGTCGATTTATTAGATCATCACGATTCAATTCATGCAAAATACCTGTTGGAAAAACCATCGGCTTAGCTGGATGGTGCTTTTGAAAAAGTGGCTGTGGTTTTTTCATTGCGCAGTTGTGTTGCGTACCCCCGCTCGGTGTGGTATAGGGTTGTGGTACCGGTAATACCGGTACCGAAAATCCCTGGAATACCGGCCCATTTTTGGTACCGTAATACCGGTACTGAACAAAAGCCAGTACCGGTATTTTCTGTACCATACAATTTTTTTATGAAAAATATGTAGACTCTCTAGGGGGACCTGTTTCAAAATATCGGTCTGCAAGATGACTTTTGATTATATTAATTACCTTCTAGATATATCGTTGATCTAACATTTTTGGGGGGAATGAGGTGGGGCCATGATCATAATAATTCTAGAAGTTATACATTGCCAGCTCCCGTTGTACTGAACGGAATGTTCAAATTAGGGCACTATTTTGTCGAAAAGGCTCGCACAGAGAGTCCCCTGGTAGTTGACACATCAGTTCTCAACGACAAAAAAGGCAACACAAGAAGAAAAATAAACTGTTCGCGAATGCGCTGAGAAATTAAATTTTAACGATCTTGTACTAAATTTCAAAATATTCACATCTAGTGTCAGAGATGTAAAAATTTGCTATGATTTTTTTTATTAGCGACATTCTAATTGGTTTCCATTAATTCACTGGGTGGCGCGTAAGAAGACTATGGTCTAAGTCATGTCTGTATTTGGTTTGCTTAAACCTTTATCTATAAAAGAACGAATAGCGATTTAGTAGCTAACAATTTTAGACTTGGTGAACTGCTTCAAATGGGGTGATTTGTAATTATTGATGACAGCAAAACTCCATAGTTTACAGGAAAGCAAGGAGCGTTGGTATACATTAGAGAACAGTAGGCAAAGGACATAAAGGTCGAAACCAATTTACAGAAAAGCAAGATGGGAAATGCGAGCAGCCTGCTCGGAGATCGCTTTGAATTACGGTTGTTAATAGGGTTTCTTATATTTACAATCTGTGAAATCGAAGAAAATCGCACCGCTTAGCAGTTATCGATTTCAAAGTGGCCTAGATTTCGAAATAAAAAAGGTGCTGCATACGAAAAATATTTTCTGCTGAAATGAGTCATGCCATACCGAAGCAATTAAAAACAATAAACATGTTTTTTGTTCAGCACAAATCAATCATCTGAGAATAAGGTCATCAGTTTAAGCATTCAATTTCACTTTGAAGCTTTTTTCGATTTTTAAAAAAAAAATTCGAGTACCGGTACTTTACCGGTACTACCGGTACTGAGGGCTTCAGTACCGTAGTACCGGTTCTCGCCAAAAAGGGTCGGTACTGCGAACCCTAGTGTGGTAGTGTGACAAAAAATCACAGCCACTTTTTCAAAAGCACCATCCAGCTAAGCCGATGGTTTTTCCAGCAAGTATTTTGCATGAATTGAATCCTGATGATCTAATAAATCGACTGATATTCTTCTTTTAGAGTTTTGAAAAGGTTTAAATGAATAATCTGGTGGCAAAGCTGAACACAATTTTTCTTACGCATACTACCAAGCCTTGAGGTAACTTGAGCCTTAACGCTTTTCATCGATTCACATTTGCATTTTTTAAACAACGGATTGCTCCGGAAGATTTTCGCCTATGAACATGTTAGTGTATCGAAACCATCGGCTACTATCAAGTTTGATTTGGTGCTAAGTGTAGTATTGGTTTTTGTTTGGGGAACTTTTCGTCATTCAACTGAAGATTGTTTGTTAGACTTTCAGTTTTTAGTTTTATCGTAAATACGTAGTATAACTGAAATTTTTTGAGCTTTGTGGAGTTCCGGGCTGTCGCCTTCACATTTGCTTATTTATTTATCTATTTAAAAACAAAAAGTGACGAAGAGCACTAAAGATAAAACCGCCATAAAACGCGAAATAATTCCCATCAAAATCAGCTGCCGTAGCTACAAGATTCGAAACCATACACTTTCATTCGGCTGGCATCAAAATGTGAGCCAGAAATATAGAAATTCATTAGGAATTAATATAGGCAATAACTTAACCCGAAAAGCGAACGAATTTTGCCAAACGATTGTAATTTTACGCAACATGCCCTTCGATCCGCGGGCGATTCCCAGGGATGTTCGTTAGCAAGTGGTGGTAAACCCAGCCCGCATCGAGCTGGGTCACGCAACTGGGAGAAAAACATAACAGAACAGAACAGAGAGAGAGAGAAACAGCGAGACAAAGAGCTCACAGCCAGGCAGGTACACATCGATCGTACGGTGGACGGATCGGTGGGTGCTGCCACGGTTCGAACCGATATATTAGCCGCAGAAAAAATAACATCCTCTTGTAATGGGAACGCGTGGTTGCCTGTGGCGAAAATTGATACATTTTTCACCGCAACACCGCGGTGGTTCTCGTTTGGGGGTAGAATATCGGTATCCGATCAATCAGAACCAAGAGCCCCCAGTCAGGTGTTTGGTGTTGTGCTGTTCGATGTGCATGGTGCTGCTCGCTGGGAAATCCATTTTCTCGCCACGCCAATCGAGGACATAGTACACACAACATCAATAACACCCCTTACCGGCCAGCCCGGCCCAGCCAGCCAGCCAGCCCGGCTGCCAGTCAGCCCACGACCGTGCGGTGGCAGGGGGTGGCTATCGATTTGACAATAGGAGGAGCTGCTGTTTTCGTTACGCTCGGCGGTGTGCTACCCACCCGTCAAGGCATCAAGGTACAGGAGATTATGTTGAGGTTGTCAGTTTGTGTGCACTGTTGGGAGTACGCTAACGGGACCGGTCCACAAATGCCACAAGAATGTCGAAATGTGCAAAGTCGAAGCATTGGCAGGGGCAAAACCAGTCGATAGTTGTTTGTGTTGAATCGGATTAGCACATGAATTATACGATGCGGTTCAGGTGCATGCAGGAATGTAGTGGATTGGCGATTGAAGTGGAAAGATTTGAAGGCAGCTATTTTTTTTATTAGTAAACAATTTCAAATAGCGCTCGATGTGAGCGATTCATTACCGTGCGATAGTTCTAGAATCGATAAAAATAAATAGTTTGAATACTTTTCAATGTTTGGCGGAAATTGTGTACCTATACTCGTGGCAGCAGTGTTGATACGATCAAGAGAATAAAAGAATGTAAAGAAAAGGTGATTGTGAAACTATTGTGTTTAATAGTTCCATCTTAATTCGTAATACGAGGGAGGTGGTAAACTAATCGAGTACCTTTCCATTTGAAATATTTTAAGTAGATATCTAATATCGAGGTAATAGAGATTTGGACAATGAAGGGATACCATGAGAAGCTTTTCAAATAAAATGGGTCTGCTCTAAATCCGCCAGAATTCATTTTATAAATTTCTAATAATATTCATTTTCATTCTGATAATAAACTAATTTTCAAACTAACTATAGCAAACTTTAATGGGTACTCAGTTCCGCTCGACTAGTTTGGGGTGTAGTTTCTAGTATGAATTATTAGTGACTCATAGAAAAAATTCTTCGTGTAATGTTGGGATACGCTCGAGATTTTTTCTACACGGAAATTTTAGCGGTTAGATAGAACGCCCTTCTTCTAGATTCAAGGTGTGGTCTTCTGGTGCCCTAGACAGAGTCTTAGTTTTAAATATAACAGAGACAAAAGCGACCGGAAGATGCTCAGCTTTTTCGTTCTATATAATAAGTTGTTTTAAACTGCTCGTCGTCTCGGACACTGTTTTTGGCCTTTTTCAAGGGTAATAAATGTATCGTTCTTTGTCAATGTGTCGATTACCGACGATCGGGTGGTCTTTGTGCTGTTCTTTATATGCATCGGATTGATGGGTAACAATGTTTAGCTTGTACATTAAACTTTTGAGTCTCAACTACTCAATTATTCTTTGCAAGATGATGGGTAAATATTGTTACCCACCAAACCGATGTGTATGAAGAAGAGCACATAGACCATCCGAAGATCAAAACAGTGGCCGAAACGTCGGACAGTAGAAAATAGTCATTCTTATTATTTAAATATAAAATCACTGCAAATCTGTCAGTATTATCACTGAACACCAGGCATTTGAAAGTGACTGACTAAACCTTTTTTTCGAAGACTGTAAAATTAGTTAACGCCCGAGGTATTTGAAAGCGACTGACGCAGGATTATTTAACTCACCTCTATCACACAACAATCCAAAGAATTTGTTGGAATATTTATTCCTTTACCAACCGTAAGATTTATTTCCAATGCTTGGAAACTTGTAAAAATACAGATTCGGCCGAAAGTCATTTATGTTTGACAGTCGCTTTTTTCGTGTAAATTCCAGCCTTAAATTTTGAATTGTATATTCGTGAAGTCAGATGATGTGATTCAAAAATCGTGAATAAAGTGACGTGAATTCTGGGACGACTTCGTTTTTACTTTACGGAAACAGGACCATGAACAACTATCATATGTTTTATAATTAAGATAGATTTCCCTTCAGTGACGCCTATGTAATGCTTTTATAAGTGGAGATATTTGCTATTGTTTTGTGAACTTCAGTGATTTCATTAATAGATTACATTTTTCAGAGTCCGACTGTGCGACGTGAACTGATTCATGATTTATTACATCTTGAACATTGTCTGGTTTTGGAAGTTGTTAATTTGTTAACAAAATGAAAACATTTTTTCGTAAACCATTTCACGAAACTCGGAATCTTTATCATGAATCCTTCCAATCATCGCGAACTTAGATCCATGTAAATAGCATCGGTTTGCAATCCGTCAGAGAATCCATCGAGTACACATGTTGTGACCGAGAGCAGGTTGGTCGTTGTCGATCGTTTAGGCCCAAACATCAAGAAGACCGCTGATGCACTTTTTGACAAAAATCAATGTCGTGAATAGTTTGGCCTCTTTCAGAAAACCTATCAGCTTTTCTTCTGGGTCATTCCCCAGAATGTCTCCGATTAAATGTGCTAGGTCGTATTTCCGTCTTAATTCTTTCAATTCCCTACAGTATTTCAGTATATGCTCAACCGTCATTCTCGTGTTGCAGGGTAAGCACTTTGGTGGATCCACCCGAGAGATCGTGTGGCCATGGGTTACACGGGTATGTCCTACGCGAAGTCTGGACAGTACTTTTTGTTCAACTTTCTTTTTCCATCTCTTTCCATTTATCGTTGTCTCCTTTTAGCTTTTGTGTGTGCCCTCTCGTCCCTTTCCAGTGCGGCACGAAGTGATCTTCTACTTTATTTCTGAATGCCTGTTTGATGTCCGGCGTTGGCACTGTTGTAGTAGCCATCTTCCTTGGTGGTGTAGCCATTCTTCCGCATAACGCAAGGTAATCCGCCTCGTGATTTCCACGGATCCCACCATGGCCCGGTAGCCAGCACATCGTTATTAGGGGGTCACAGATGCTTTTTAATAACTGCGATGATAGTTGCGGCCGCTTCCGCTGAGAATACTGACCACATGGAAGGGAGGCGGAGGGAAATTCCAGCTCCAATTCAACTTACGCCAATACCCACTCTCTTTTCATCTCAGTTTAGAGCCGTCCGTGAAGATTTTACAGTGATTGATATATTTTGGGCTCATTAGTTCGTTGAATTCTACCTGTACTACGAGGGGGATGATCCGGCTCTTACGACACGTGCCAGGAATGTATCCAGGTTGGGTCCATGCCTGTATCAGGCACGATTTTGTACTCGAGGTAGAACTGCAATTTCTGGCAGAGGTATTCCGGTAAACATGTTGTGTACGTTTCTAGCTGTCTGCAATAGTAAACAATCTCATTCGCTATCGAATATTATTTACCGATCAAACTACCATATTTGAGACGAAACATGGAAAATATTCCGTAGATCCTTCCCCGCTTCGTTTTAGGGTACAGGGCTGTTCTGCAGCAGATTTGCAGAAAAAATTATTTTACGTTAAAGAAACTAGTTTTGAAGACTTTGCATGTGTATCCTTAACAAGATTTTTTTTTACTTAGGTAGGTTGATCTTGAATTTCGGTTCTACAGTTTCGGGTTAATAAGTGAAGTCACATCTCCCATAGTCAATTATCTTAAATTAGGAACAAATGAACAAAAAATTTAAATAGTACCAACTGTACAAAAGCAACTCAAAGCTGAAAAAAGGAATTCTAATTCACTTGAAATATTTCATTTTCATTTTCCAGCGTTTGGTGGGGCAATGAGAGCGCAAGTCAGTCCAAGGCCGCAAGTCAGACCAAGGAGGGGTAATGGTAGAATGGTCCATTCAGACCATAAAAACGCCATGGGAGAGGATCAGATGTGGGTAGGGGTAGGGTTAATGAATTGATGTTTGCTTGACGAATAATTGCGCTGCAGAATGTGATAAAAAGGTACATTGAACAGTACTACTGTTGGCTGTTCAGAAATAAATATATTATGTTTCAAATGCATGTATTTTGTTATTATGTGATGCCACGTTATAATCGTTAAAATGTTCACTTTATCCCGCGGTTTTATCAAGTTTGTGAGATCGCGACCACAGGTGTGCGTCGAAGATCGCGAAGGAATCAAGCGCTTGTTTGTTCACGTGTTTGTCGCGTATGCCACCCAGTTTGTGATTTCGCGTGTGTAAATTCGATTTTGTAACTTTGCAGCCATATGCATATTCGCGTGTGTTCTTAAATGATCGCACGAACCATGAATTTGATGCTTAGTTTTTAGTGTACGGTTCAGGTACTAGAAGAATATTCCTCCATAACACTAGAGTTCCCGGTCACGTTTCTATGGAACGTGTTGTCTAGTGGATATGAGCGTCATTTTTTTATTGGTCCAACTCAAGGCATGAGTCTAGGCTGTTAAGAACGAGGGCAGGGACTTCCGGACGTGACCGATTCATGATCAATTTATAAGTGCTAAAACGTTCATTTAATTGCCGGGATGTTTTAATGTTGGCGAGATCGCGGGTGTATGTGGTGTGGATGATTGCAATTGCATGTTCGCGTTTGTGACCCGGTTTGTGTTACCGCGAAGGCTAGCGGCGTTTGTACGTTTTTAATGAGAGATATTGTGAGTGTATTTGAGAGAATGTGCAATTGATTGTGTTAGTGAGTGTTATTATGAATCTAAGCTAAGATATAGTAATAAAAGGAAAAATAACATGCCGAATTAAAAGATAAAATATGTTTAAGTAGAAGCGTATAAATTGACTGATATTTTTTTTGTATACATGAGTAGATACAGCACAAGATTCGCTTCTGGGCTGCATCCGAGCTTGCCAATCATTAGCATGGCATGAAAACTTGTGCTCAAACAAAAACATTTCTGCCGGCT